>NW_006800486.1:225795-245936 GCF_000485575.1 Poecilia formosa | reverse complement strand
AGTGTAAATAAATGCCTAATAATAATAATAGTAAGGCGTGTCCTGTCCCTTTAAGGCGAGCGCTGCAGCAGCTCCTCACCTCTTCATCATGTCCTTCTCTCCGCCGCCGCCGCAGCTCTCCCTGACGTGCAGCGCGTCGTACGTCAGCGTGTACTCGGTCTCGTCGTTGTAGTCTGGTCCCAGCAGCGTCCGCGCCCACATCCCCATATCGTACGGCGGCAGCGTCCCGCCGAACTCGGACGGCAAACACTCAGGCTGGATGAGCTGGTGGAGAGAGTTCAGGTTGTTCCCGTGGAGGAAGATCTGAGGCGGAGAAGAAGAAGAAACGGACCGAAGGAAGACAAGAGATGAGAAATAAAAACATGAGATTAGGAGAGAAAAGAGTCTGAATGGGAACGAGTTTAGAACAGAGGGATGAAAATGGATAAATAACGACAGAGAACCAGAAACAGCTTCTTAAAGGGGCGGTACCATTTAAAATTGAGTTATAATGTTTTTCCCTCTTCAAAACATTCCTGGATTGTTGGTTTTATTCTTTCATGCATTATTTAGAAATCCTTTTATCTCCTTGGCAACCATTAGGGGTGCCTAAATGCTTGCTCACCGTTTTTCCACCCAGCTCCTTCAGACTAGCCAGAAGCAATTAGCAAACACCTGGTGGAGCTGCTGAGCTCGTTATAGGAGCTGCTGCTCAGCTGGAAAACCGTTTTAAAGGGTTAAAGAGGAGCCATGTTGGTATGACTTCCTGGAGGCGGAGCTTCAGAAAGAGCAGGAGCTTCTTAAAGAGACGGAGGCCCAATTTCATCAACTGAAGGTACCAGAGTTATTAGATTGTGCTAAAAAAATGATAAACACATGATACCGCCCCTTTAAACGATGAGGAAGAGGAGGGTGGGCCTTCACCCTTTTCCGGGTCTTGTCCTTGAGGAAGGGCTTGATGATGGTGTACATGGCGTGGATGTACCAGGGCTGGTTCACGAAGTGGATCCCTCCGAACCGGGCCGGGAAGCTGTCCTGAGGAGACACAGCGGAAGAGCTCAGGGAGGGGGACCCGGTCCGATCAGAACCCAGCCAGATCAGAACCCGGTCAGATCAGAACCAGCTGGATCAGAACCCAGCCGGATCAGAACCCAGCCGGATCAGAACCAGCCGGATCAGAACCCAGTCTGATCTGAACCAGTCTGATATGAACCATTCGGATCAGAACCAGCTTACCTGCAGGCCCTCGATGGCCAGCTTCAGGATGTTGGGCGTCAGTTTGGACGCCTGCTTGAAGGAGAAGTTGCTCCAGTCGATGATGAGCGTGAAGCCGTTGATCTGCAGCTCCGGGTTTTCTATCAGAACCTCCAGCGAGAGCAGGATGGCCCGCAGGATGTCGATGAAGGAGTTCCTGCAGGGAGGAGGGGCCGATCAGCCGATCGATCAATCAATAAACGCTCGCTGAGCGTTAGCTACAGCTGTGGAGCGAGCCGAGCAGCTTCCTGTCAGACGGTCATTAAGCTTCAGGCAGCAGGAGATGGATGGTTCTGTCACTGGGCCTGAACCCGGTTCTGATCCACAGCTGTCAGGATTTCTGAAGGTTTGTTCTGAAAGAGCTTAGCTTAGCTTAGCGCTCTCACTAACTTTGAAGCACATTTAGCTTCTCCTAATTTAATTTTCCTGATAAATTATAGAGCTCTGATTTATCTGGTTGTTTTGTAAACTGTGGTTATCGACTGTTGACAGATTTTGCCCTGTAGAGGGCGATATGACACATGGTTGGCGTCAACATGGCTGAAATTTAGCTTCCACTAATTACTGTTTCCATAGCAACTTAGCATTAGCTTACATTAAATATGTTATTTTAGCGATTTAGTGTTAGCAGAATTAATATTTCTTGCTAGCACTTCAGGGTTAGCGCAGCTAGCTTTTAAATTAGCGGTGACCACTGCTGAGACATTCAGAACGCTCTGGTTCTGGTTCTGGTTCTGGAAAGGCAGATTGATGATGGTTTCATCAGACATTCCTCAAAGTGCTTTTATTGAAAATAATCACTGAAAATCCGTCTGAACGATTCATTTAACAGTTCAAGTTTGAGGATTTTTCCAGATTTTCCTCCAGAATGTTAGAGAGTAAAGATGGTTCTGACCCGGTGAGATACTCAGAACCTTCTGGATTTCACCACTTTCTCCATCCATCTCAGATGTTGCTGCTGTGTGTTTACCGGCTCTGGTCCCAGTTGGAAGCAAACAGGATGAGGATCTTCCTGCCATGTTGGTCCGGAGCCTCCAACACGCCAGGGAACCCGTCCATCAGGGCCCGCTTGATGCTCGGGTCGTCCACCTGACGGACACACGGCGGAGTCAAACTACAGACCAACGGCTGCACAATCAATCAATCAATCAATCAATCAATCAATCATAGTTCAGGCCAAAGAACTGATGAAGGGGTGAATTTATACAATCACTTATTGTCATTATTTAGTTGAAATGATCCCAGTCCTGTGTGTTTTATTGTTTTATCTGTTCTAGAGATTATGAGCTTCAGTGGAACCAGGAAATGCTCCTGACCCGGCCCCTTCAGAATAAAAGCCCAGACCTTGAAGCTCTGGAACATGTCCAGGTTCTGCTGGCGGAACTGGAAGTACTGGGCCAGCAGGCGGAACGTCTCCACATGGTCGAACTTCCTGGCTCTGAGGAAGCGCAGGATGAAGTCGTCGTCGGTTCGCAGGAAGCCGATGTCCGGCCGCGTCACGATCATATCCCGCACCTACGGAAACGAGAACCGCAGGTCAGAGGAACTTCACTTCAACGGGCCAGAAAAACTGAGCGACTTTTTCCTCTAAAAAAAAGAGGAAAAAAAGAGGCGACAGAAAATGTTTGAACTGAGGAACAAATGTTTCTGCTTTCTGGTCTGAGATTTCCTGGACTCAGCTTATATTGTGGGTTCTTAGGGAGACAGAAACGCCATCCATGAATATTTCCATTATCCAAGGCTGCATCGTCATGGTAACCTTGGTTTTACTGGACATCCTTCTCTCCAGTAAGACCAGTGGTGCTCCAGTGTTCCCAGTCCAGTCCTACTGAGTTCCCCTTGGCAAGAAGAAATCGATTCTATAGCGAATCGTAATTTCTAGTTCTAGGAATCCTGAATCGATTCAAAATGCTCAAAAATATATAAAAAATTATTATTATGATAATTTTTTATTAATATTTTTTGTTATAATGTTTTTATATGTTTATTTAAGAACAAATCAGGCAGCTAAGCTAACCTAATAGCACTGATTGCAATGACGCCAAACTAATAGAATAGGTATCGCCGCCATTTTAGTTCCGGACAGAAGAGCCCGGTCAGCTGCGTTTTGTGTCTGAACAGCTGATTTGGTTGGTAATCGGCTGATTTAGGTTAATATAATTTAATTCCCACCAATAGTTGTTTGCCAACTTCAAATAAACTTAAGATGCAAAACAAGCTGATAGTGACGGTGTTTCTCACCACTGAAATCTGACCGATTTACAGGCTTTTCTGAATTGATATTTAATCAGAAAATGAAGTGCAAAGCATTGATGAATTAATATTTTTACCTAGACCGGATGCCGAGCGGGAACCTGACAAGGTAAGCCTGGGTAGCTTAGTGCTAGCGGGTGTTAGCTACCAAACTAGCCAGAAACCAAACAGCCAGAAAACTTTTCCTTCTTTCCGCTCATTTTGTTTCCTCCGTATTTCAAATATCATAAAGTTTCTCCACATGGAGCTTCTGTATCTATAAATATTGAAACGAAGCTCCAGAAACATTACATGCTCTTCAGTTTGTGCTCAGGTTGTCCGAACATCCGGGCAACAGTGACGTCATTTGCTATCAGCGCCATAGTTACAGAATTTCTTGCACAGACCTAATTTTGTTTAAATATGACCTGATAATTTGATATAGAAATGTTTTAATAAATTCTCTGTTTGTTTCTCTCTCCATCATTTGAACCGTTTGAACAGAAGAATCGTTTTCTAAACGGTTCGGCTCCGGTACCTGCTGGATGTCCTGGTGCAGAGTGTCCGGGTTTTCGTTCAGCTCCAGCCGGGCCTTCTCCGTGGTCTCCGAGCTCAGTCCGGGAGGCACGTGGTTCATCATCTTAATCCAGAATAAATCTAATCCAGTCTCAGAGTTTTTATTTTCCACTTAAAGCTGCTTCAGGTTCAGGCCTGAAGATGAGAGACAATCGTTGCTGCTGTTTGATCTCAAACAAAAAGACAATCAGAAGGAGAAGAAGACAATCAGGATGTTTGGACCGACAATCATCTCCGCTGTCGGCTCGGAAAGGTCAGTTCGTAGTTAAAACCCGTCAGACATGTTGGATCATTAAATCACAGAACGGTCCGGGTCTGCAGACGATGCTGTAGATTCACATCCCATCGCTTCCTGAGAGGCCCTCCTCCTCCGGCTGCTTCCCATCATGGCCGCTCCAGGTTCGGTCCGCTCGGATCAGCAAACATCTGGGAACATCTGGAGGTTAAATGGAGGGAGCCTCGGTGCAGCCTGCAGGACACAAACAGCCAGCTGTGAGTCTACAGGAAGGTTTGCTTTTATTTATTTTTTCTGATGTCGATAACTAAATCTCCTTGACGATAAAACAATCGTTCAGCCTCCAGATCATCAGATCCAAACCCGCAGCAGCCATCTTTTCATCAAGCTGTGAAGCAATTTTTTTTAATGTAAAAAAAAAGAAGAAGAAGAAGAAGAAGAAGAAGAAGAAGAAGAAGAAGAAGAAGAACTGAAAATGCGAGTTAGGGACGTTTCCATCTGCTGGTTTGAAACGAACCTGTTGACGCTACGGCGGTAATAAACAGGAAGTTTGGTTCCTCTGGTAAGGCACAGACTCACTGTGGATGTTAGCGTTGGCCAGCTCAGAACTTCTTTAGCAGATCTGTTTCCATCTCCACTTTAGCTACTATTTTTTTCAAAAATGGACTGAAGAGCGAAAAACCATTTTGTGAAATTAAGGAAGTTATTTTGAATTCCATTAACGTTTCTAAACGATGCGTCAAAGCGCTGATGGAGACCCGGCTAACGGCTAACGAGTCTGCTCTGACTCCATCCAGGTCTGGTTGCTTCGGTAACTGCTAACTGCCCCCTTGTGGTTGCTCCGAAGATGACGGCTCCTTTACATCCCCATGCTTAAAATTACAGCCATAAATGTGGGAAACATATTAGTTTTCTAATAAAACACAAACAGATACGAACAGAAGATGAGAATGGACTCAGAGCTAAATAAATAAATAATCTAATAATTAGACATTTTGGGCTGAAAACCTGCTGCTTTTATTTCCAGTGATCTGTTTATTTAGGGCCAGTCCAGACAGATGACCCCCCACTGACCCCACCCACCCCAGCTGATCCCCATCTGCCTCCATCAGGAACCGGGTCAGATGTTCCCGGTTCCCACTGAGGGATAAAAACCATCAACATGGACGGAGGTTCATGGAGGAGCAGCAGGAGGTCCAGCTGCTCCCCCATGAACCTCCTGCAGGAGGAGGAACAGAGACCTGCTCGGTGGTTGAATCCCGGCCGTCCTGCTCGGCCCATCGGCCCTCTGGTGCTGCTGCTGCTGCTGATGATGATGATGGAGGAGGAAGAGGAGCAGCAGCAGGAGGAGGGCTGCATCCCGCGGATAACACGGATTTATCCCGCATTAAATAAAAAATAAAGCAAAAAGGAGAAATGAAATCCGAAATAAAAATGAATAAATCCTGAAGGAGTCCGAGAGGAAGCTCGTCCTTGTGAGTCCGAGTGGCTCGAAGAGGAGGAGGAGGAGGAGGAGGAGGAGGCGCGATCTCACTTTGTGCTCAGAAAAGACGTCAGGATGCTTCAGTTCCGTCCAGACAGCGTCAATAAGCAGGACAACTTCCGGTTAGGACTTTAAAAATAAAAGTTTAAAGCTGTAAAAGTTCAGTTACATTTTCAGGATTCAAAATATAATAAAACAGATGAACACAAATAAGAAACATATTATAAGAGTTAATATGTAACTAGTTACAGTTTCTTCAGTAACTGTATTTTTACTGCGCTGCACGTTTTACTTGTACTTCAGTGATGTTATGAATTGTTATTTTTACTTGAGTTAAATTTCTGAATCCTCTCTGTAAGAAACGTCACTGAATTGAGAACAAAAATAGTTTAAACAGAAATTTACCAGACACACATCTGCAGTTTCTGTTAAAGTTTCTTACATTCACATAAATTCATTTGCATTTTTTTCTTTTGCCTGTTTTTATTATTTTGTAATTCACTTATTTGATTTCCTCCCCATTTTCTATTATTTAACATCTCAGGCAAAAAACATATGAGGACGAAATTATTCACTAATGTTTTCATCTGTTCATAAAACTGAAGGATTAAAGTAAGATAAAGAATAAAGAACCAAATTTAGTGTTGATTTCCCTAACCAATCACCGGGCCCCTTACGTGGAGTGAAACTGAAACTATTGAGCGTGGGAGAGGGGGGGGTGTATTTAACATTAAATACACCCTTCTCAACAGGCGAGGGCGCACTTTCTCTGTCTATAATCACATATTTCAATGACTTGAAACCATTCCTCCCTCCCTCCCTGGCAACTCCAGCCCCGGGCCCCCCGGTTTGGGGGGCAGCAGCCCCCCCAGGTCCCCCTATAGCTCCGTGCCTGATCTGATGTACGTTTAACTTTATGTTTAATTTAATTTGTGATCTGTTCACTACATTACTGCAATCTTTTAATGACCCATTTCCTACCTTCATTTATTCCTCATTTAAAAATCCTGAACAATGTAAATAGATAATTTTAATGCAATGTAAATATTAATATGTTCACATAAAATAATGTTCATCTCATATGTTAAACCCAGTAAATAATGAAACAGCATTTTAACAGGTTTGTCTTTATTGTTGCGCTTTTATTTTGACAACAAACTTTCCGGGTTTCCGTGATATTTCCTGTCGTCTTTACCCACCTGCACGCGCATGCTGGTGGCAGCTTTGATGATGCGCGTTCACAACTCACCCCGGACTGACTGGGGAGCGCGCGCCAGCGGGAACGCGCGTCTTTTCATTGTGATGGCTGTCAAATTTTAATTATTTATTTACAAATTCCCTGCATTTGCCTGTGATGGTGAGGGTTATATGAGTTTATAATGAATCCAAAATGTTCTTTTTCTTTTGTGAAAAGATAAACTTTTAATATTTTTACTTGTTTTTGTCTACTTTGTGTAGTATTTCACCTCTATCTACTAATATTTAATATTAAAATATGTTAAATTATGTAAATTCTTTCAATTGAAGATGCTGATATATACTCTATAGTTTGTTGATGTGTGGTAATAAATATTATTTTGATGTGTATATTTTTCCATTTCATTTCAATTTTATTCATAGGATTGACTAGATTAAATAAGGTAAATTTACATACAATAATAATTTGGACTGTTTTTAATTAAACTAAATTCGTATTAGGCTTTATTTTTATTTTTTTTATATAGAATCCATACAAATTTGAATGTAAATCTGAGTTCAACAGATTTTCACTGAAATGATTCTCAACCATAAAATATCACTCTGGTTCTTTTAAATTAAAATAAAAAATATATCGTAGCGGTTGTTTCCAGCATTTTTCGGTCATTTTCATAGTTTTTACCAAAATAAAAGTCACCTTGAACTGTCTTTTATTCTGAAGGCCTGATGTATGTTGATTGAGCTGTGACGTACTTCCTCCCGTCCAAGGTTCACCCTGTTATCTGTGGCTTCTCTGTCTTATTTCCACCTCAGATCGCCTGTAAAACCTTCTAAAACCTGTTGCTACTGAATCATTTCACATTATTCAGATTCACTGAAGTTCAAACTCCGGCATTCTGTTTGCGTCACATCGGTTTCCGGTCAGTTTTCGTGTCTTTTCCGACGTCTCTTTGTCGAAGTTGAATCGCAGTTAGCTCCAGAGCTAGGCATCATACCGTCCCGTAAAGAACCAATCAGCGGATCGATATCTGAAGCATGGACCAATCAGGAGTCGCAGCACAGACACAGAAGGTAAGCAGACATGTTGCTCAGGGCAGATTTTAACACTTTATCTTTTCTGTTCTTAGTTTTATTTGATTTTAAACAGTTTATCTCCGTCTTTTAGCTGGTAGGTGAAACCGAGACTTTTGACCCAATTTGTTTCAAACTAAAATCAAAATAAATCAACTTTATTCGTGTGAAAATGAGAAATTATTCTTTAAATTAGATGTTTCTCTAGTGTCGGCCATGTCTGCTGGACAGGAGATAACATTTAATAACTGGGTGTTTCCATCAGTCAACAACAGCAGCTCGGTGCTGAGAATCAGACCCAAACCAAACGGCGGAAAATGACTAATTTATTCATAAACTAACCTAAATAATGTGAGGCTTAATTAGGACGACCAGTAAAGAGCAGAAAGGACAGGAACTTTGAATCGGTTTGATTTTTTTCAGGCTTTTTATCCACATAAAACAAATCAGGAGAAGCGTGTTTTATTCAGTTTACAGTAAAATCGTGAGAAGTTGTGACCCAAAAAGATAATTAATTTTAAACCCTGTTTAGATATCATAATTTTTGTTGTCGTAGAAGACCTTTATACATATTCACCGTTTTAATTTGTCTAAATAACAAACTTCTTAGTTTGTTAAATCCAGAAGGTTTAACGTTTGTTACAGTAGAAAGTTTTCGCTCGTTAAAATGGCAGCAGGGAATTTTCTGGCCTGAATCATGAACAGTTGAAGTTTTGAGTTGTTTTCAGATGAAACCTGAAATATTTACAGTACAGTGAAAATCATTCCAGTTTATTTTTATGATCCCAGACTTTGGTCGACATATTCATGACGTCAGTTAGTGATCACCATATAAATGTTTGAGAGCAATAATACCAGGCTCTGTGGTTGATTAAAAAACATGGATTTTCTTCAGAAAACTTTATAACCAAAAGAAACATTTTTTGGTTATAAAAAAAGAGAGAGAAGCCAGAATTAAATAAAATTGTGTTTCATCCAGACTTTGGTTTTTGGGATGAAAGCAGGAAATATAAAACCAGAATTTTATATTCAGTATTTGTGTGACGTCATCAGCTGTGGGCGTGGCCTAAATGAGCTCTGAACATGTCTGAACTTGTCCTTCATGACTCAGTTTGGGTGACCTCATCAGGAGAAGAGCCAATCAGAGCAGAGATCTCCACAGCCTCAACCTAGGAGTAATCAGATTACAACCAAACATGATTACTTCCTGTATTTAACCGGGTTTCACAGAAAAACAGTAACAGTTCTGGTTTCCTCATATGACCCGGTCAGAACCAAACAGAACCGTTTCTGTTTTTGTTCTTCCAGAGTCCGTGGGGTTCTGTGGTCCTGGCGGCGCCGGCCTGCTCCCTGACAGAGGTGATGAGCGAGCAGCTGGCCCGGCAGCTGGATGAGGAGAACCAGGGCTTCCCAGCACTCCCACAGTGAGTCCGGTTCATACAAACCGCCTGGTTCTGACCCGCTTGTTGGGTTCTGTAACCCTGTTCTGCTCTGTCCCAGCCCAGCAGCCGACCCGGAAAAAGGTCCGGACACGGAGAGCGACCTGATGCTGGCCCAGATGCTGCAGATGCAGTTCGACCGCGAGTTCGACGACCAGCTGCGCCGCGAGGAGAGGAAGTTCAACGGAGACAGCAAAGGTAGACCGGGTTCTGGTTCTGGACCGGTTTCTCACAACCACTGAGACGTCGGGTCCTGAACCAGTTCATGTTTTAGACTGAATTTATTCCTGATTTCTTCCAGAGGTCCAGACTTCCTGTCCGTCCACATCTGAACTGATTCCTGATCCAAATGAACTGATTCCTCTTGTATAACTGAATCTATTTAAAATAAAACGAAGCAACGTTCAGCCTGGTTGGGGCAAACCCTGTGGTCCAGACTGCTCAATACTCTGTTCTGACCCGGTTCCATGTCGTTCTGGTTCTGTCTGCAGTGTCCATCTCCTTTGAGAACTACCGGAAAGTCCATCCATATGAGGACAGCGACAGCTCAGAGGACGAGGTGGACTGGCAGGACACGAGACACGACCCCTACCGGGCCGGTGAGGTCTGCTGCAGCACGGGTCGGGGGTACTGTCCGGAACCAGCGGGTAACCTGTGTGTGTGTGTGCGGTCCAGTGAAGCCCCAGACGGCGCCCCGCAGAGGCTTCAGTGGGAAGGGGAAGAACATCACCACCAAACACGACGAGGACGCCTGCGGACGGAAGAACACGGCCCGCATGGACAACGTGAGTCCATCTGCCTGGTTCTGGTCTGGTTCTGGTTGTTGTCATGGTAACCAGTTTGTCTCTCTGGCCCAGTTTGCCCCGGAGGTCCACGTGGGGGACGGGTTGGGGATGGACCTGAAGCTGTCCAACCAGGTCTTCAACTCCCTGAAGCAGCACTGCTACAGCGAGCAGCGCCGCAGCGCCCGGCTGCACGAGAAGAAGGAGCACTCCACCGCCGTACGTACCCGTCCCGGGCTCCAGACCCGGCTCTGGCTCCGGTTCTGACCCGTTTCCCTCCACAGGAGCAAGCCGTGGACCCGCGGACCCGCCTGCTCATGTACAAGATGGTGAACAGTGGAGTTCTGGAGAACATCAACGGCTGCATCAGCACCGGCAAGGAGTCGGTGGTGTTCCACGCCGACGGAGGGAGGTGAGGCCAGGATCCGGGTCAGAACCGGGCTGGACGGTCTGGACCCAAACCATTTGGCTCACAACTCAACCGGACCGATCAGGCAGTTCGGTCGGGTTCTGACAGATTCCCGACTCGATTCTTCGTCAAATCAGAACTTTCCTGAGTTCTGATCTGTTCAGACTGGAACAGGTTTGTTTCTGGGATCGTGTCGGGTCTCTGTTTAGACAAGGGTCTGAACCCGACCGATCCGCCTGGTTCCGATCCGCCTGGTTCCGATCCGCCTGGTTCCGATCCGCCTGTTTCTGTGTGTCCCAGCCTGGAGGAGCAGCCGGTCCCGGAGGAAGTGGTTCTGAAAGTCTTCAAGACGACGCTGAACGAGTTCAAGAACCGGGACCGCTACATCAAGGACGACTACCGCTTCAAAGAGCGCTTCAGCAAACTGAACCCCAGGAAGGTGATCCGGCTCTGGGCCGAGAAGGAGATGCACAACCTGGCCAGGTACCAGAACGGCCGCCGTGTTTAACCGGCGGAACGGCCGCCGTGTTTAACCGGCGGAACGGCCGCCGTGTTTAACCGGCGGAATGGCCGCCGTGTTGCGCCGCCTCAATCATAGTGGAGATCCACAGGTGACGTCAGGACAACGTCACCTCTGGATCCAACGTTGGTTGGATCTTTTAAGGGTTGTTTTCTCAGGATTGATCTAGAAATACTTTTATCTCATTCTTCTTTCGCCTTCTCTACTTCTGTTGTCCAGTTTTGCTCCTGAAAGCAGCGCAGCGACACTTAGCCAGACAGGAAGAAGGAGGCGTTGGTTTTTCCAAATTTTTAGCCTTTTATGATATGATATTCTTTACACCATTTTAACATATATTTAAAAGGTAAACATGGTTCTGAAGGTGTGGCAGGTTTCATTTTGTCGTGGCGTTGCGCAGCGCTAACATAGAGGAAGCCTTGGACTGAAACCATGGCAACCTTGTCCTCAGGATGAAGAAGGCGGGGATTCCCTGTCCAGACGTGGTTCTGCTGAAGAAGCACATCCTGGTGATGTCGTTCATCGGGAAGGACCACGTTCCTGCGCCCAAGATCAAAGACGTGGCTCTGGGGTCCGAGGAGGCGGCGGAGGCGTACCGCCAGGTGCTGCAGGTAGGACACATCCACGCATCCTTAAAATGTCTGAAATTCATCAAAGGAAACCCAAACTGGCCTTAAATACGTTAATCACAGGCTTACAGTTTGCTTTAGTTGAACTATTTAATCTCAGTCTACAGAGGTTTTTTTTTCTGGACTTTTTCTATCAGGCATAATTTGAAATCCAAACTCGCTGCATTCTGAGAGTCGAGGTTAAGGCTGCTAGCAACTAGCTGCTAATACCTGCTAGCTCACTAGTTTGCCTGATATCTCTGTGCTAGCCAGTAAGCAAAGAAGTCATAAGGTCATGTTTATGGATCAGAGCCCAGGTTCGGATCAGAACCCGGGTTTGGATCCTCAGTAGCTCTCCTCTGATCTCTCGTCAGCTGATGCAGCGCCTCTATCAGGACTGTAACTTGGTCCACGCCGACCTCAGTGAATACAACATGCTGTGGTACCAGGGGAAGGTACGGCCCGTTTTCCTGGTTCTGTTCAGGTTCGCCGGTGCTCAGCTTCACCTTCATCCTCCTCCTCCTCCTCCAGGTGTGGCTGATAGATGTCAGCCAGTCGGTGGAGCCCACCCATCCTCACGGCCTGGAGTTCCTCTTCAGGGACTGCAGGAACGTTGCCACGGTAACGGCAGCTTCACTCAGGTACGGGCCGCTTCATCAGAGGAGTGATGGTTGACGGTTCTGGTTCTGGTTCTCCAGTTCTTCCAGAAGAGGGGAGTGAGCGAGGCGCTGAGCGTCTACGACCTTTTCAACGCCGTCACTGGACTCAACATCCCGGTCAGCGCCGACGACGACGCACACTTCCTGGCTGAGGTAACGGAGTGACTGGACCCGGCCGGTTCTGGAAGCAGCATGCTGGTACCAGCTAACAGGCTGCTGGCTCCAGTTAGCTGCTAATTTTACCTTCAACATCATGATATGGGGTGTTGATTGAAAGAGGTCAAAATATAAGAAAACTTCTCAGACCCGTCCGTTCTGAGCGTGTGCGGTGACCCCTCACCTCTCTCCTCACAGATTGTTGCCATGGAGAAGCGGAACGAGGACCACGTCCAGAAGCGGGGGAAGAAGACGTTCCCGGTGATGTCGGAGGATGGCGATCCTCCTTTAGACCCCGACTCTGATGACTAGTTCCCCCCTCCCTCTAACGGCCCGACTCGCTTTGATCCGCCATGTCAGAACCGCTGGCGTCCGGTCCCACCGCCTCCTCCCAGGCGGGACGGAGCGCCACCTCCTGGCTGCAGGAGGCAGAGAGCGTCATGTCCTCCTGCTTATTGCTGTTTGATGTGATGAAGACAATAGAAGCAGACGAAGGTTTTCACTCCAGACCTGATGGGTGAAAGCCAATCAGATGTCCTAGTTAAATCCACCGAGCTGCAGCTATAAACTGGGTGTTTTCATCATGAATCGGTCTGTGTGTTTTGATTTTTAAAAGGTGTTGAGCTCAGGTTTCTTGCTGTAGTTCCATGTTTGATTTTAACCAGGTGGGACAAAAGAGGAATGTTAGGATTCATTGACTGAATGTGGAAAATGAAATGTTTGCTGTGAGAAAACATCATAAATGTTTTTATTCAAACTCATACGAAGTAGGTAAACAATAAAAAAATATGAAGGCATGAGAATCTACTGTTTTTATTTATACAGGCGACCATTCAATACTTTTCTGCTGAAGAACATGAAGCTCGTGATTCATGACAGATCACATGACTAAATAAGTGAATGCTTCCGGTTTGGATCTGTCAAAATAAGACTTTCAAGTTACAAGACGGATTCTGTCCCGTTGTCGAATTCAGCATCACCGAACTTCAACCCCCTGGAGATCATGATCTTCATCTAAACAATCCCCACATCCTCCTGAAGAAAATAAGTTTCTGAAAAATACTAACAGAAAAAGGGTCTGAAAAGAGAGAAGAGATCAATCCTAATCTTCATTGTAACTTGTATTTGGATAAAATATTCCACGTCAAAATAAGCATTGATTAAATAAAATATAGAATTTATTCAAGTAACTGAATTAAACACCGATGATTAATATAAAACTAGAGCTAGAATTCCCCGTTAAGTTGATCCCGGTTATGCTCTTATTTTGAAGGAGTGAAGCGAAAGTTCCGTCCTTCAGCTAAAGCTAATGCTCCGCTGCTTCCGCGTTGTTTTCCTCCTTCAAACTGCAGGTAAGGTGAAGGCCAGGTGAGTCGGGATGGCGGAGGAACATTACCTGGAGCTGAGCGAGAACCCGGTCCAGTTTGAGCATGCGTCGAGCGTCAACAACGTCTTCTTCGATGAAGCTAACAAACAGGTAAGCTAACCCGGTGGCCTCCATTCAGTTAGCAGGCTGTTAACAAGACTTGGTTTACACCTGGTTACACAGGTAACAAATGATGTGTTTGAATTAGCTGTTTGTAGCAGAACTAGAACCGGCAGGGAGAAGGGGTGTATTTTCTTTTAAAACAATTTGACATGTTGCGGGTTTTTGGTGCCCTGCGTTCTGTCTGCAGGTGTTTGCGGTGCGTTCAGGTGGAGCCACAGGTGTGGTGGTGAAAGGGCCTGATGACAAAAGCAGCGTTGCTTTCAGGTACATCAGATCATATCAGGTTCGAAGCTGTGAAGTGTCCAGAATGAAGAGGTCAAAGGTCAGGCTGAGGGTTCTGTTTTCCTCTGCAGAATGGATGACAAAGGAGAGGTTAAGTGCATCAAGTTCTCCATCGGGAACAAGATCCTGGCGGTCCAGCGGACCTCCAAGTCCGTGGTGAGTTCAGGGACCGTTTGGAGGTAGAAAGGATCTGGGTTGTTTGGTTCTGGTTCATAACCGTCTGACCGCGTTTTCAGGACTTCATCAACTTCATCCCCGACTATCCGCACACAGAGTTCACCCAGGAGTGTAAGGTTGGTCCATCTGCAGGTCAAAGGTCAAGTAATGGAGGCGGTTCTGTCCGCTAACAGCTTCTGTTGCTCCTGCAGACGAAGAACGCCAGCGTTCTGGGGTTCTGCTGGACCAGCTGGAATGAGATCGTCTTCATAACGGACCAGGGCATAGAGTTCTACCAGGTTGGCCCGGGTCATTCCCCGGAGACTCGGTTCTGACCCGGAGCTCACCTGTGTGTCCGTGTGTCCAGGTGTTCCCAGACAAGCGCAGCCTGAAGCTGCTGAAGAGTCAGAGCATCAACGTGAACTGGTACCAGTACTGCCCAGAAACGGCCGTGATCCTTCTGTCCACCACGGTGCAGGGCAACGTCCTGCAGCCGTTCGCCTTCCGGGTCCGTCTCTCCTGATCCGTTCTGGAAGTTCTGGTGTAGCGCAGAACCTTACTGTAGAGCGGATAATATTAGCATGCTAACCCCTCAGGCTGTATGATTTCCATGTTTCCCATTAGCGTTTTGCATTTCAGGATAACGGATTTTTTTCAAGATGGCCGCTGTTTTTGAGCTTTTTAACGTTGACGTTCCCCGTTTTCATGACTTTGTCACATCATACGTTTTCGACTTTGATCAACATTTTCATGCAACTTTAAAGTAATAATATGTAGCAGTTTGTGAGTCTCACACCAACTGTAAGATGAAGGTGTGGAAGACAGTTGCTTGCTGTCTTATTGGTTAGCGTTAGCATCCGCTAATTTTTTGTGTGTAGCATTTTATCACTAGTTCAAGCACATTTTTAGGCTTTTAGAAGTCTGGTGTTAAGCAAATTTTTATGTTTGTTAATGTACACAATTTTTTTTAATGTCATCTGGAAGGAGATGAAGATGATTGACTGAAAAACAGTAGCTAAGATGTTAGCATTAGCTTCTGCTAATTTTTTGCATCGTCAAAGTTGGTGTTCTTGTTTAGCTAGTTAGTGAATCTAACTTTTTAATTAGCTGTGTCCCATAACTACTGCTGATGTTAGATCTCAATTACAACCACGGCAGCCATTTTGCAAAATGTAAAACAGAAAAAATAAATAAAAGAATAAATGAGGAAAATATACATAATTTATATTATTCAAAATATGGAGGCTATGATTTGACACAACAGTTTCATCTAATTTGTGATTTTAGTGAAAAAATGAATTTTCCATGACAACCATGGCAGCCATCTTGAATTCTTCAGTGGCCATGTTTGTGAAGTGATTTATTTATCTGACATATTCACCATCTTCTTCTCTGACCTCCAGAACGGAACCATGACCAAGATGACCAAGTTCGAGATCGAGCTGCCGGTCGTCCCCAAACCGGCCAAGCTGACGCTGTCGGAGAGGGACATCGCCATGGCAACCATGTAGGTGGCGGTTGGTTGGGCTGGTTGATGATGACTGATGATGAAGCTGCGCGCTCTGTGTGTGTGTGTGTGTGTGTGTGTAGCTACGGCCAGCTGTACGTCATGTATCTGAAGCACCACTCCCGGACGGCGAACAGCCCCGGAGCCGAGGTGGTCCTCTACCACCTGCCCAGGTGAGTCGCCGCTGCGTTCAGAACACCCACTCCAGAACCGGCCCGGTTCAGACACCGACCCGTCCCTCTGGTTCTGCTCTTCTCCAGGGAGGGCGCCTGTAAGAAGAGCCACGTCCTGAAGCTCAACACCACCGGGAAGTTTGCCCTGAACATCGTGGACAACTTGATCGTCGTCCACCACCAGAGTTCTCAGGTCAGCCGGCCGGACCCGGGACTCGGCAACCGGACTCGGACTTCACTCATACAGATACAGGACTCGACTTGCACTGGCCCCTGAAGACAGGCCTAAGCCTGAGACTCGAGTCTTGCCCTGTGTTTCCAGCCCTCAGCTGATTATTTGATGTAAACTTGTAGATCTGACCTGTGACTCTCCGGGTTTGGACCTGGTACCTGGCAGACTCGTTTCTGTCGTGTGCTGACGGACTGACCCGTGTTTTTCTCCGGCAGACGTCTCTGATCTTCGACATCAGGCTGAAGGAACCGGACTGTGCCGTTAACACCCACCAGCCGGTTCTGCCGGCCCGGTCCATCCATCCCTACAGGATTCCTCTGTCAGGTACCCGACCCGGTCAGAACCACCCTCCAAGTCCACGTTCAAACCTGACTCCGAGTGTTTCTGCAGGTCCGGCCGCCGTCCCGACTCAGCCGCCGGTTCCGTGTCAGCTCTGTATCCTTTGGGTTTTAGCATCAGAACCAGGTCAGAACCGCTGACTGCCTAAAACTTTCAGAAAATGACTGGGAAGGCAGAAAGCAGGTCACTTCCTGTTTTAGACGCATTTTAACCTGTTGGGGAAACTGAACGAGGTCAGTTCTTCACCACCGACAGGAAGTAGACCCGATTCTTTAACCCAGAACAAAGTTTATTTTTCATAAAATCACAAGATCTTCTGATTGTTCAAGCTTTGTGACCAAAAAAGAAAATTTATTTCCTGTTTTCAAACATTTAAATTGAGGAAAAAATCCTGATCAAAGAACAAGTCAAAGGGTTTGCTGACTTGTTGGGTCAAATCTTTCCAAATTAAAATTTCATATCCAGGTTTTTCTACCGTTTGGTCCCTCCAGGATTTTACTATTTATTTTACTGATTTATTTTTTTATTTTACTTTAGAAATGAACCAGATTTTATTTATTCATCTTATAATTTCTCCAAACATAACTCAAAAAGTTTCTCCTGGTCGTGAGATTCATGATGGAGACGTTCAGTTACATAAATTAAACGGTAACATGTTGGGTAGCTCTGCTAATCCACCTCCTTTGCTTTTGCTTCTCCTCTATGAATTTGTCTGGTTGGAATCGAGGATGAGATGATGGGGTCGGGGGTGAGATGCTTGTTATGATTGTTTGAATTTTCTCTCTCTGCATCTATGAGAGAGAAAACTCCTGTTTGACTTGTTGAGGGTCAAAGGTCACTTACTTTAGATGTTTAGTTTATTTTCCTGACTTCTGACCCAGACTCTTCCTCCTGGAGCGTCTTTCAGCCCGACATCATCATCAGCGCCAGTGAAGGTTTGTCCTGCTCCTGCCCAAGTTAACGGTGACTGGATTGTTCCGTAACCTCTCACCTGTGCCCCAGGTTACCTGTGGTACCTGCAGGTGAGGTTGCCCCCTACTGTCCATCTGCTGCAGGACAAGGGCAAGCTGATGGACTTCCTGCTGCGACGGCGGGACTGCAAGATGGTGATCCTGTCCGTGTGCTCTCAGAGTGCGTCTCCCGGTTGTCGGCGTCTCCACCTGCCAGGCAGGAAACTCACGACTGTTTCTGTTCCAGTTCTGGACGGGCAAGAGAAGGGCAGCCTGCCCGTGGTGGCAACCGTCTTCGACAAGCTCAACCAGGTGTACAAGGAGTACCTGGAGGCGGAGCAGAGCTACACGGCGGTGAGCGCAGGAGTCCCCGGCTCTCTGAACAACCGGCGACCCGGTTGGGCTAAACGAGTCTCTGTTGGGTCTGCAGGCCATGGAGTCGGGTCCGAGTCGGGGCGGTGGCGCCCAGAAGCGGCCGGTCCGGACGCAGGCCGTCATTGACCAATCAGACATGTACACTCACGTCCTGTCAGCATTCACAGAGAGGAAGGTGGGAGGAGCAGGGAGGCATCCCATAATGATCCGTCATCAAAACATGGATAATTTATCATTAAATATCAGATTTTATTCATCTAACGTCCCTGTAGGCTCAGCGGTTTGTCGCTGCACGCTGTAACTACACTGTTCTAATCTCCAGCTTTGATGGAGAACATATAAAAATTAATAGTCCAGAGTACATTTTCACCAAAATGCTTTAGTTTTTATAATTAATTTCACATAAAGTGTTTTTACCTCCAAACTAAAACTTATTTAGGCTGATTCAAAAAGTAATCTGCTGCTAAACGGTTATGTTCGTTTTCCTGCAGGACGTGTCCCATAAGTTCATCATCGCCGTGCTGATGGAGTACATCCGCTCCCTGAACCAGAACCAGATCACCGTCCAGGTAAAACGCGCAGAGTGAGCGCTCCAGCCTCCCGTTTCTCCATCTTTGACGGCGCTGCCTCTGATTGGTTGCAGCATTACCTGTATGAGCTGGTGATCAAGACTCTGGTCCAGAACAACCTGTTCTACATGCTGCACCAGTTCCTGCAGTACCACGTCCTCAGCGACTCCAAACCTCTGGTCAGAACTTCAGCACGGTGGTGGCAGCATCATGCTGAGGGGGGGCAGCGACCTGACTCAGCTGGTTCTGTTTGGTTCTGTGTTTCAGGCCTGCCTGCTGCTGTCTCTGGAGAGCACCTACCCTCCGGCCCACCAGCTGTCTCTGGACATGCTCAAGGTACAGAACCGAACAGGAACTGGGCCGGAACCAGCCCAGAACCAAACAGAACCTCACCAGGCTACACGCTAACATTCTATCCATCCTGCTAATCTTTCTCCCTCCCACTAACTGCTCTCCCATCTCGTCTCTCCAGCGCCTGTCGACAGCTAACGATGAGATCGTGGAGGTTCTGCTGTCCAAGCAGCAGGTTCTGGGCGCGCTCAGATTCATCCGCAGCGTTGGTACGACGGTTAGCCGTTAGCTCCACAGCTCTTCGACCATATAAGGCCTTCCTGTAACCGTTCACCCGGTTTGTTGATGCAGGCGGCCATGACAACGTGTCAGCCAGGAAGTTCCTGGATGCGGCGCGGCAGACGGGAGACCAGATGTTGTTCTACACCGTGTTCCGGTCATTCCAGCAGCGGAACCAGCGCCTCAGAGGAAACCCGTCCTTCAACCCAGGTCAGAACCAGAACCTCTTCTGTCTGGCCTCTGTAGTTCAGAGTGATGCACAGCTGCCATCTTGTTTCCAGCTGGTGTTCATTCAGACTTTGAATTCAGAGGACTGATTGAACTAAAAGCCTGTTTTTATATTTTCTGTTGTTTAGAATTTTTTTTCGAGAAACCAAAGGGAAGGAATAAAAATCGATTAAAATCAGATTAAGAATAATTTTTATTTTAAAAGATCTGAAGAGAAAACATGTTTCATTGTTTCCTGAAGATGACGTAAAAACTAAGAAACCTCATTCCACTCGAGATCCAAAGGTCTGGAAACCTTCTGGACTGATGGAAAAAACTACCAGTGTCTGGACTGATCTGCTAGCCGCTCTCTCCTCTCTCGCCGGCTAGCCGCTCTCTCCTCTCTCGCCGGCTAGCCGCTCTCTCCTCTCTCGCCGGCTAGCCGCTCTCTCCTCTCTCGCCGGCTGGCCGCTCTCTCCTCTCTCGCCGGCTAGCGGCTCTCTCCTCTCGCCGGCTGGCCGCTCTCTCCTCTCTCGCCGGCTAGCCGCTCTCTCCTCTCGCCGGCTAGCCGCTCTCTCCTCTCGCCGGCTAGCCGCTCTCTCCTCTCGCCGGCTAGCCGCTCTCTCCTCTCGCCGGCTAGCCGCTCTCACCTCTCGGCGGCTAGCCGCTCTGTATTGAGCAGCGTCTCTCATTAT
>NW_006800486.1:221580-225509 GCF_000485575.1 Poecilia formosa | reverse complement strand
CTCAGCGGTTAGCCGCTCTCTCTCTCAGCGGTTAGCCGCTCTCTCTCAGCGGTTAGCCGCTCTCTCTCTCAGCGGTTAGCCGCTCTCTCTCTCAGCGGTTAGCCGCTCTCTCTCAGCGGTTAGCCGCTCTGTCTCAGCGGTTAGCCGCTCTGTATTGAGCAGCGTCTCTCATCATAGAACGATTTCAGCAACTGTCATGAGATGCTAATACTAGCCTGGTAGCTGAGTTACAGTCTGATGTGTCGGTTACCAGGGGAACACTGCGAGGAGCATGTGGCCCACTTCAAGCAGCTGTTTGGGGAGCAGGCGCTGATGAAGCCATCCACGGTGTGACCCCCCGCCCCCACATGATGACCTCTGACCCCCATAGGACCAAATGGACCCAGCAGAACCACCAGGAAGGTTCCAGCATCATCCTCTTCCTCACAGCCCAAATCTCTCTCTGAATAACTCCAGCTGGAAATATTTACACTGCTAATCTGTCATTTATTTCATTATAATTATAATGAAATAAACTGCAGATGATTTTTTTGGAACATTATTAAGTGTGAAATGTAACTTCATCCCTAAAATACAGCGACTTTCAGAGCAGCAGATCCTGTAATATTTGTGTAGCTATAACTCCATGTCTGTAAATAAACACATGAACACTGAAACAGGAAATCAGTATCTGGGTCACCTGTTGTGGGCGGAGCCTGAGCTGCACCTGTAGGCAAGGCGTAGATCCCATCTCATTATTGGAGGGATTATAAACAGGAACATTTGAAGTGAAATTCAAATGTTGCTTCTATACGAGTTTTGTTCAGTCTGACTGATCGAATCTCTGCTACACCTTTACAAACATTTAAGGCTCTAAATACAAAAGCTTTAATGAGTAACTGCTCTTAATAAAATTCCTCATAAACATTTATTTGTTGAAATGGCTCCCAATACCAGTTATGGGCTATTTAAATTATAACTTAAGTTGCTTTATTTTTAAGCCGTTTTTAGTTTTGCCATGTCCTGGGTGTCGGAGAACCAACAGGTAGATAGAAATGAATATCTGGGGGGTATTATAACTTAAACGTGACACTGAAAGCACCAGGGCTTCTACAGAAAAATATTCAGATTTTATTTTGTGGCTCTACATTGAAGACAATGAGAAATAAAGGCAGTTTTCTGTTTTTCTATCCGCTCTCAGCTCCCACTCTGAGCTGGTCCACCTGCTCAGCTCCTCCCTCCCGTTTCAAACTCTTCTAATTAACTAAAAGTTAAAGAGTTAAATATGAATGAGATGTTTGCTACCTTTAACAAAAAGCTTAAGTCTATGAAAGCAGTGTAGCAGTTTTGCTACTAAGGCAGTTTATCATGATTCAGCCAAAGTAATAAAATAAACTGCAGTCTGATTTTTATTGTCAATGTGTTTCTTGTTATTGAGCAGTGAAAGTAAATAAAATGTTTACATTTCTTTTAAGTATTTACTTACTGGAGGGTTTTTATTTGTGCTGCAGAGCCACAGCTAACAGCTAACAGCTAGCTCCTCACTTAGCGGCTCTGACTGAGCCTGTGGTTCAGCCAGCTGCTGCGCCTCCTTCACTTTGGACTGAACCATTGTTCATGGTTATGGTGGGGGGGCCTAAAAATTCATTCTTATTTTTTTCTGAGATAAATGGCAGATTCAATTCATTTTTTGTTTCTTTTGTCTTTTCATAAAGGCAAAAGAGGGGGGGGGGATTTATACCTATGCGTGTATGATTCTGCATAACTTTGATGTAAATCTGTGATCATTACGTAAAATAAAGGATTATAATAAGTCTGGATTTTATGTGAACTTAACGGCTTTTCTCCACTGACTGAGAACAATCACAACATTTAAAACTTTACATCTACTCACCTGAGCAGGTTTGAAGCTGCAGACATCCTGACAGCCACCAGGGGGCGACGGTCCTCACAAACCACCCGGAGCTCAAGATTACTGCAAGTAAAACTAATAATTGAAAGAAGCTGCTTAACTTTTTTCCTTCAGTAAGTCACATTTTTTTTTTATAAAAGACGTGTGACTCCTTCAGGCTCAAAACCTTTAGGAGCCTGAAGACTGCAGTTGGACACAAAATGGTTAATAAAGTAGAATTGGGAGGAAAATAATGCACCAAATTTTCTACAAATATACTTCAGCTGAAATCTAATAAAATGCAGTTATGTTTATGGTTATTATAATCCAGGATGTGGATGTTTGCACAAAACTCTACCCAATAGGGTGATTTTTGATAAAAACTCTTGAAAACATTCTGATAATCTGAAGCTGTACAATATAAACCTGTTGACCAACAGGGGGCAGGACTGAGCCGACCAAAACCATCAGATTAGCCGTTTAACCTAATTTAAAAAGCTTAATTCTGACCACTTGAAGATTAAAGTTAACTAAGCAGATATTTATAATACCAAGACTTGGCACTTTTTGCACATTATTCCAACAAAAACAGCTGAAAAACCTTAACAGCAAAAATTAGCCTAACCTAGCGCCAAATTAGCATGTTTAGCTTCAAGTGAAACGCGGCTAAATTAACGCCTTGGGGAAAACAATTCAAAATATTAACAGTTTGTTATAATCTGCGAAGGGTTTGAAGCATCTAGAGTATTAAAATGAGCTACATTAAATTTCATTATATTTAATAAACTTACATGAGTCCAGTCCCGGTGGTTTCTTCTCCGACACGAACAGATCCAGGTTCAGGTAATTCTCCTACACTGCCCCCATCTGGCGGTTCACAGAACCGCATCTCTTCCCATTATATTTTTGCGACTTGAAATTTGTTTAATATTTCTTAAGCAGCTCATTGGGACATATTTAAAGTATTTTGAAGCCAATAACACAAACTTTTTTTTCCGAATCACTTAATCTATAGTAGAGGATTAGGGCCACTTCCAGCCACACTACAGAAAACATCTAGCTGATACCTCTTACTTCTGTCATGTTTGCGGCTTTCAGCCTCTAGGTGATGTCTTTAGGTGGCCTCCAACTTCCACTGGACGTTTTGACCCTTAACCCCAACACCCTCCAGTCACTGCTTGTCCTCTCTTGGTCTCTAGCTGAACTGCTCCTGTTCTAGCCGACTAGCTGCTCCTTCTGCTGCCTCCCCCAGCCTGCGGACAGCAATCTGCCGCTCCTTCCTGCTACTCCCAGAGCCGTGCGTCTTCCACACAGTCCTGTGGGACTGTCAGTTCAATCAGGAAGATCTTCTTTGACTCCTCCAACCACAAAAGCCTCATCAGGTCTCTGCGATGTCTTCACACACTACGGGAAGTCTGGCCTCCTTCCCAGCTCCACTCTTGATTGTGTAATCTCAGTCATGGACTAAAAGTCTTGATGCTTTGGGGAAAGCCTCCTGGGAAAAACGTGACAGGCAGACATTTTGAGACTGAAGGAAACATTGGCACCTCTACAGCGAGGCCAGACTCTGACTAACTCTACACCACCGGGTTCTCAAATCCAGGCCTAAAGACGCGCGTTAGCTGCATCTTTGCTTCTACACACCAGAATCAATCAGGTTATTAGTGAACTTCACTGCATACTGAGGAGTTCATTATCTGGTTCAGGTGACCAGGGACACTTCTTAAAGTTGCAGGACACCAGATTAGATGACCCTTGACCTTTTTGGGTTGTTTTCCATTACAGTTGGATAAGCGCTCTAGTGAATGTGTCGTCATCTAGTTGAGGGGTCCCAGAGTCTGAAAAGTAGCAAAACGTGATCAGTACTCGACACAAACGACGGAGGAGATGGAGGTTATGTTGGACATTCTGCTCAGTCCACCATTGTCCCTAAACACTCCAAACACACTCAGGCGTTGTACTTTTTTCCAAATGGTGGTTTGGCTTGTTGAAAGGGAGTCGCGCTCGTGATGCAATCAGTGACTGTTGGTCTTCTGATGTCATGTTGAAGTGAACTCTG
>NW_006800486.1:201044-211838 GCF_000485575.1 Poecilia formosa | reverse complement strand
AGAAATCCTCCAACCGCTAAAATCGGACACCTCCATCTTGTTTCCATCTGGTGAAGAAAGAAGTTGCTCTCAGTGTCTTCAGAGGTTTTTAGTCATTTCCTTCAATGGTTCTTGGTGCAGCGCCCCCACAGGTCAGGAGGGGAACAGGTTGCTTAAGGGTTTGGTTGATTTGACTCGGCGAGAAAGAGAACTGAGTCTATTAGGTGTTAAGCAGCCTTAATGAGAGGACTACTTCAAGGCCCAGAATCCGGTTCTGACGATGAAAGAAGACAGAAGTATGACCCGTGTTGATTCACACACCTTTCCTTTACATAATCTTTATTGCTTTTTCTTATTGGGTTGAATACAGAGGAGGCTTACATCTCTAGACTCTGTGAAACACTGTCATGTTGCTAACAGCAGGGGACAGAAAAAGATCCAGACTGTGTTTTTATAATGCTTTGTGATTGAGGTCCAGTACACAAAGAAAAACTCATTAAATAAAACAGAAAAGGCTTCAGATCAGAGAGTTTGGAGACCAAAAATCGAACCACATTTTCTGTGTCTGGTAACGACGAGTTCACAGTCAAGTGCTAAATGTAGTGATTGACAGATCTGAATCATGATGTCATCTTTAAAAAAAACAAAGGAATCTGGACAAGCTGCGACTCAGGAGGAAAACAAGAAGCATTTCAAATCATGGATTTGTGAAAGACCCTGAGAGCGAGATTATATAGATTTTGATATTTTTATATATGTGTGTGTAGCACAAGAAGTGATGGAGAAAGGAGAAATCATCCATAATGAACAAATTAGATTAACATGCAAAAAAATCTAACCTAAAACTCACCCTTTAATTAATCACAATAGATTTTCACAGTTTTATATGCATTTATGTCATAGAAGAAAACTAAAAATAAACAGAACCAACAGACCCAGACAGACTGTTCTCCACTCACACACAGGAAAATCTACATAAAGCTTTTGGATTCTTATTGCTAGTCTGAGTCCCTCCTGCCGAGCCCTGGAGCAAACCGGTCGGGCCACAACAACAGAAACACCAGATCCTCAACAACTCTGCAGCATAAATGTGACATTTTAATACATGGCTTCTTCTCAAGTCATTGCAGACAATTAAACTCACACACAGAAACACACGCCTGGGCTCCAAATAAATACAATAAAAACAGTCCATGTGCATTCGAATGGAAGTCCAGTATTCATATGGCCGCACACGCAGACGGGACAGACGTGGAGACAAACCCCCTGAGGACAGGGAGGACACAGGAAGAGACAAGACAGAAACCATCGAGAGAGAAAGGGCCGCTCCTTCACCGACCTCTGCAGGAAGTTTAATTCATGAGAAAAGCATCGATTCTCCTCCGGCACAGCTAACGCTAACAACAGAAGCTAATGAAGGCTGTTAGCATCAAAATACAGTTCAGCTTAAACATAAAGATATTTATGGACTATATTCACAACTTAATTACTAAGATATGGTTTGTTGTTTTCTAAAGACTAAAGCTAAGGTTTAGCATTAGCTTCACTTCAGCCTTAGCGCTAACTTTGTTTGCAAATTTGTGAAAATTAGTCTCAAATTTGCACATTTTGCAAATAATTTGGTGATAATTTTATTTAATGTCTGATAAAAATAAAAGTTACAGAAATTTTTCACTACTTGGCATCAGGAAGGGGAGTTAGCCTGTTAGCAAGGTCCTATATTCACTAAGAATTAAAACTCTGCAAAATAGTTTTGGAAAGAAAAATAAGTAATAAAAATCCATATGGCAGAATTTCATTCCTAAACTCAAAGATTTATTGTTTTGTAACAGTTCAGCTAGCTTGCTTTGGGTTTCAGCAAATGAGTTTTTAGTTCTTTTAATCTGCGATAATCCGGAAAATAAGGAAAAATTTCAGACATTATTCAGAAAACTTTCTACTCAGGGAAAACAAACATTAGCCAATAAAACAGTTTTTATCCCTTAGCACTGCTAGCATCAACAAAGCTACATGTTTGGGTAAATTAATTCCAACTGGTAAATTTCATCAAACAGAATCTGCTCATCATTATGGAAGGAAAACTGATCGAATGGTTGACTGAAATCTGACAGAAAACTAAAAACAGCGACCTGTTAGCCTGTTAGCCGAGTAGCATCTTGACTAAAACCCATCAAACTATTTTCTTATCATCAATTAATCAAAAATCAACCTAAAAACATCCAATTTGGATTTTATTTAGCTTTTTTTTAAATATTAGCATAAAGAGTAAGCAACAAATTAGCTAAAGAGGCTTATAGCAGCTCGCTAGCTGGTGTTAGCAACCTCAGGTAGAAAATTATAACTCAACAGCTTTTTTAAGTTTCAGATACCTGATTAATGGTTGAACATAATTAATAACAAAAGTTTTTGATGTAATAAAGTCCAGTTGTTTGTTGCAGAAGCGGCTAAAGAGGCCGAGCCTTTCTCTCCTGACTGTAGTTAGTAGTACGAACAGAAGAGGTGGTAGTAGTAGGTTTGGAAAACGTTAGTGCCAGTTCAGGGCAGCGATGAGCCAATCGGAGCGGTTCCACTTCTCTAAAAATCCTTGATTCGCCTCTAATGAAGCCGCTAAGCGACCGACCATCACCGCCTTACAGTTCCAATATAAGCCACTGAGGTTTGATTTGCTTATGAGGTCATCTAATATTAAAAAAGAAAAATGTTCAAGAAGCAAAGTTTTCTACACACAAGCAAGAAAAGAAGAGACAGCCAGGCTACCGTCCCTCTGCTAAGGTTGGTGCTGATGGACGTTTAGCCCTTTAGAACATGTGCAGCAGGTTTCGGACACCAAATAGTGTTCACACCAACCTGTTTTATTCTTTATAAACCTATCCGCTGTCACCTATCTTCTTCTGGAAACCAATGATTGTCTCTAATGCTCAGCTGAAGACCTTTAGGGTCAGCTGTAAAGTTCAGACGTTTCCAAAGGAAATACGCGTCGAGGCGGACCCTAAGAGAGGAGATGAAACCCGGACAGGACCCAGGAAAACGCCAGACAGACGATAATACTGTAGGGGAGTAAATGCAGGTTTAACTGAGCTGAAGGTCAGATTGTCTGGATGATGCTACACCGATCTAGTGTCGTCCCGTTCTGACACGGAGCTGAAAGGCCGCGGGTCAGCTACACACAGCGTCTGTCTGAGCCCAGAAACACCTCCGATATCGCCCCGCCCACACTCGACAAGTTAGCGCTCATTAGCGCCTGTTAGCGGTCGTTAGCGCCCGCTAGCGGCGGCCGCCTCGGTTTAACCGGGCGACCCGGGAGGAAGACGTTGGATTTTCAGGGCTGCGTCCGGAGCTGCGCTAACAGCTTCAGTTAAAAAGCAAAAGTTGAGGTAAACTGAACCTGGAACAGGTGTTAGTGCCGCTACATGTTAGCATGCCGGAGGCCCTGCGAGTTACCCTAAAAACAAACACTAGGGGGCGACGATGAGAGACAGGCCAGAGACACGCTCACATTCACACTGAAAAACACACAAAAAAACGTTCAATTTGTTCAGTTAAAAAAAGAAAATCCACAAAACCAGAAGCCCCCCCAAACACACCTAAATATGAATGCAAACATGCAGAGAGCCGAGCGCGGCGCGGCCTGGAATCAACGGAGAATCATGATGAGAGAAACGCCTCTGGGGGGGTAGTGTGATGGGTTTAACCAGGAACGACGGCGCCCCCCCCAGGTCAGTCTGAAGGTTTCCATGAGCCAGCAGAGATGGGAGTCAAACCGGCAGGTTTCCAGTTACAACAGTTTTCCTCAGTCCCATCGCCAGGCGCCATTTTATTCAGTCTAAATCTGAAACATGATGTTCAAACCGGAGCAGCAGAAGTCCGTCGCCGCTCCGGTTCGACCCGAACAGTTCCCAAGTCCGTCCGCGTCTCCAAGTTGATCATCGATTCTCAAAACACAAATCTAGAACAATAAATCGTAATCATTTAATCTTTTTATTGCTGAAATATAGATTTCCCGCACAAAAATAGTAAATCACTGTCATCATAAAAAGCTATAAAAATTTAGATCCATCCTCCGGAATAACGCAGATAAAGATATAGCAACAAAAACATCTTTAGAAGTCGGACTAGTAGTAAGGCACTTCAAGAAAACGAGGTTCTGTCTTTCGGGAGAAGATTTTACGCGCTGGTTTTTGCATCATCGTCGTCGTCGTCCTTCGGTCGTATGGCACTGCGGTGATGGGGTCCCTCAGTCTACGCCCACCAGGGGGGGCTCTCCGTTGGGCAGCCGGCGCTCCAGCGGCTTGCTGTGGATCTCCAGCAGCCCCTGAATGAAGCCGTCTGCCGTGGCGCCCCCTGCTGGGCAGCTGGCGGGATCTTTGGCGCCGTCTGGTGGTGCGGGTGAGTCGGTGCTGGTGCTCGTCTTTGATTCAGTAGCTTGGTGGGGGTCGGCGCAGGGCAGCGGGGCCGGGTCGGACCGTTTCTCCACGTCTTCCTCCCCCGCCGACCCAGAACCCTCCCGCTGACCTTCGACCTCCTCCTTGGAGTCCTCCTCCTCCTCCAGCTCCTTGGCCCCCGCAGCGCCGCTGCCGCACTCGCTCTCGTTCTCAGACGGCGGGCAGGTGGAGGTGGGGGTGGGGGCGCAGGAGTCTCCGTCCTCGCTGGCGTCGCCGTCGGCGCCTCGCGGCCGCAGGTGGATCCGCTGGTGGCGGACCAGGCTGTGCTTCAGGGTGAAGGTCCGCTCGCACGTCTGGCACTGGTAGGGCCGCTCGCCTGGGGACAGACACAGCGTCACGCCGACAGCACAGAGGAGGGAGTCACCATGGCAACCACAGCTTCCTCCCTCCACCAAAAACCTGAGCTAAGGGCGGGGCCTATCTGCCCCTGGGGCGGGGTCTATCTGCCCCTGGGGCGGGGCCTATCTGCCCCTGGGGCGGGGTCTATCTGCCCCTGGGGTGGGGCCTATCTGCCCTCTGGGGGCGGGGTCAAGGTGTGCTCTACCTGTGTGTGACCTCATGTGTCTGGTCAGGTCCTGCAGAGACCAGAATCTTTTCCCGCACTCAGTGCAGATCTTCTTCCTCTTGTCCACCCTTCCTCCCTCGTTGTTCTTTGGTTCTGACGCCTCTTCGTCGCTCCTCTCCTCCTTCTCCTTCTCCTCCTCCTCCGACTCTCCGCTCTCGCCTCCATCGCTCTCTCCTTCCCGCTCTCCTCCTTCATCCTCCTCCATCTCCGCCTCCTTCTCCCCCGCCTCCGGCTCAGCAGCTCCGCTCTCCTCTTCCTCCTCCTTCGTAGGTGAAGGACCCTCCTCTTCCTCCGTCACCGCCGCCGTCTGCTCCTCCTCTGAGAGGTGCGCCCTCTCGTGGCGAGCCAGAGTCGTTGCATAGCGGAAACTCTTCATACAAACCCGGCAGACGTGTTTGTAGTCAGGCTGCTGCTTCCCTGCTGGGCTGCTGGCCGAGGAAGAGGAGGGCGCCGGCTTGTCCTGGTCTTCGGGGATCTCCGGGGCGTCCTGGGGCGCAGCTGAAGGAGACGGGGGGCGTGGCTCTTCTTGAGGGGCGGAGCTTGAGGAGGAAGTGGAGAGCTTAAAGTCGATGAGCTTCTTGCCAAAGTTCAGGTCGAGACTCTTGTTGCTGTGGCAGTCGTCGTCGTCCGTGTTCTCGGCCTGAAGGAGCAGGAAGACATGTTGGTCGTTATGCTAAAGATGCTATTCGCTTTGCTACCATCTGGTGGTCGGAGTGTGAACTGCATGTGGTTCATGGGAGGCAGAAGCCTGAAATAGGCCGACTGTGTGGAGTTAGACTAATATATCTGTAAATTCACCAGAATTCTAAAAATGAGTTTTATTTTAGGTTTGAGGCTTTTTAGCGACACCTGACAATTAAGCAACAGAAATGAGTAAAACTAAGTCATCGTTAAATCAAAGAATTACTTTAGACTTTTATGATAAATGAATAATAACTACATAAGTACGAAACCTGTGACTCTGCATTTTAATGTCAAACAGAGGATAAAAGTCTCCAGGACTGAGCTGTACGATCTTTCTGTATTTAGATTAATTTTAAAACAGAGGTCTCTGATGTGGAGGTCGCGACCCCTGGGAGTGTGGCAGACACCAAATGGGGGGGGTCAGGATATGACTTTCAGAGTCATGTGAGCCCTGAAGGCCAACATTAAATATATCATGAAATAAATAACCACTGAACACAATTTTAATGGTGGTAATAGAATTATTTGACTGCAGGTTAATCTCAGGTGTGTTCTACCTGTGTGTGCAGGTCGTCATTCCTTAAATACATTTGGGATGAAACAGATTAATTAGCATCACAAAGTTAGCTGTGTAGCTAGTTAGCATCATAGCTAAATTTAGGCTAAGTAGGTTAATAGTGTTCAAATTAATCTAACTAATGTAACATCTAACAGAACAGAGGTAATAACTTAATCAGAAATAAAATCAGGCATTATCAGGTCAGCCGAGGTATTTAAAGGGACAGTAAATGTTTTGGTTTTAGCCCTGAATCTCGTCAGACAGGCTGTTACCTTGCTGCTCTGCAGAGGCTGTTTTGCTGCTGCTCCTTTGGTCTCTGGCGCCCCCCGTTGGTCAGGCTGCTCAGTGGTTTCTGTGTCTTGTTGCTCTGCAGGTGGACTGCAGCCTGAGGCACAAACGTTAGCATTAGCATTAGCTTACTGTTTATAGATGAGTTATTAATAGATTGAAGTGTTTTCATTGGAATAGATTGAAGTGTTTTCATTGGCTGACCTTGGCTTGTTTTGTGGGTGGGGCTTAGCGGAGTGACGTCAGAGTGGGCGGGGCTGTTGACCGTGGAGGCGGGGCCTGATTCAGGGGCGAGGTCCTTGGTTTCTGGTGGCAGCTGCTCCGTTTCTGATTGGCTCTCTGCAGAAACACAAAGGAACCGTCAAGAGGAGGAGACCCAGGGTTCTCAACATGAGGCTCAGGGTGGCAGCGGGGGACCGGGTCATAAACCACTGGGGAGCGTGGTTGGGGTCCGTACCAGCGCTCTCGTGCGAACCATCGTCCCCCTCCTTCTTCACGATGGCCCCGTTGCGCCGCAGCGTCCGGTGCGTCACGCCGTGCTTGCGCAGCAGGTGGCGCTCACAGTTGGACTTGGTGGAGAAGAAGGCGTCGCAGCGCGGACACGGGAACGGCTTCTGGCCTGAAGGAGACGGAGAGAGGCTTCAGTTCGCCGCTAGGTTTCCTGCTGCTCTGCTGTAGCAGTCTGTGCGGCAGGTTACCTGTGTGCGTTAGCATGTGTCTCTGCAGCGAGCTCATCCAGGGGAACACGCGCGGGCAGAACGGGCAGGTCATCTTCTGCACCGAGTTGGAGTAGGCGTTCTTCTTTCCTTTAGTCTGAGGAACCGTCATGGCCGCCGCCGGCTTCCCCTCCTCGCTCGCCCTGCCCTCCCTCTCCTCCTCTACGGTGGCTGCGGCTCGTTCCATCGCCGCCGGCGCCGTCTCAGGCCTCTTCGCCGGCTCGGCCGCAACGGTCTGCAGGTAGGTGCTGAACTTGTTGGCGTCGGTCGTGGCGAGCATCTTCTCCACGCTGGCGAACTCTCCGCTGGATTCCAGGTCGATGCCGCCACTCGCTGCCTTCTCCCTCGCCGCCAGAGCGGCCGGCTTCTTGCGTGTCCGCCGTCTGTTAGGAGAGGAAGTGTCAGACGCTGCAAATGGTGGCAAAGTATGGCAGAAGGAGGGGAAGTACCTGGAGGATCCGTCGGACACGTCTTCGCTGGGTGGATCCAGGGCGGCGGGTCCGGAGGCTTCGGCGTCGAGCTGCGAGGACGGCGCTGCGGTCTGGGCGGCGCCGTCCAGCATTCCCTGTGCTGCGGACACGGAGCTGATGATCTGAGCGATGGAGGCCAGCGGCGCCAGGTCTTTCACCGAGGGCGGCGAGGAGGTGGAGGGCTTGGGCAGCAGCGGTTTGAGGCGCTGCGCCCGGCCGGCGGCGGGAGGCAGCTGGTAGCAGCCCGGCGGGGGCGGAGCTTGCACAGGAAGAACGCTGCTTGCAGCCTTCTCCTCTGGAGACGCAGCGAGCTGCTGCTCCATGGTGGGGCTCTGCTCCGTCTTCAGCTCCGTGCCGCCGCCGGCCTCCCGGCGCTGACGCTTGCTTGGGATGGACAGGTCGATGGGCTGGTCCGGGTCGGCGCCGTCGAAGCCGTGCGAGGCGTTCTCCGTCTTGATGGCCGGAGACGCCGTCCGGCTGCCCCGCCCCTTGGCGGAGAAGTCGAGCGGCTGGTCGAGCTCCGCCGGGTACAGCAGCTCCTCCGCCTTCACCGCTCCCAGGCCGTTCAGCGCAGCGCCGGCGGAGGTGGACGGCAGCAGCGTGGTGATGTGTCCCTCGATCTCGCGCTCCTGGACCTCTGGGTGCTGCTTCAGCAGGTGGTGGATGCAGTTCCGCTTGGCCAGGAAGGCGGCGCCACAGCGCCGGCACTCGAACGGCTTCCTCTGGCAGCCGTTGTGCGTGCGCAGGTGGATCTGCAGCGCGCGGTACGTCTTCAGGTCCTCGCCGCAGAACCGGCAGGTGGTCTCGCAGCCCGTCTCCGCCTCCTGCGTGGTGGTCGCCGCGGTGATGCCGGCTCCGCTGCTGAAGGTGACGTACTTGATGTTCTTCTCGATGTCCTTCCTGGACGTCTTGGCGTGTTTCTTCCTGAGGTGGCGCTCGCAGTTGGCCTTGACAGTGAAGGGGTAGTGGCACATGCGGCAGACGTACGGCCGCTCGCCGCTGTGCGTGCGTAGGTGGCGGATCAGCGTGGCCTTGTCTGGCGCCACATAGTCGCACATGTTGCACTGGTGGGGCAGGATGCCGAGGTGGAAGCGCATGTGGGCCTGCAGGGCGCCGGAGACGGCGAACACCTGGTCACAGAAGCGGCAGGGGAACGAGCCTTTAGCCGAGGCGGCGGCGCTCCCCGCTTTGCCTCCCGCCTTCCTGACGCTTAGCCCCGCCTCCTCCTGGAGCGGCGTGGTGGTGGCGGGCGGCGAGTCGGACAGCGGTGTGTTGGCGTCGCCCATCGACTCGGCCTCCATGTGAGCCCCACCTCCCGCCGAGGAGGAGGGCGTCTTGAAGATGGAGGGAGTGGGCGGAGGCAGGCTGGGGCTGATGCAGCCCAGGGAGGCCTGCTGGGAGCTCTGCAGCGGCGGAGGGGTGGTGGTGCTGAGGCTGGAGCGGGGGCTGATGGGAGGCTTGGGCTTCAGCGGCGGCATCGCCTTCTGACCCGTAAGCTGACCTGCAGGACGGAACCAGTTAGAGAGAAGAACCAGTATGGCGGTCAGACTGGGAGAAGCTGGTGAAGGACTGACCTGTGAAGCCCGGCGCCTTGGCCAGCGGCGGCAGCCCCATCTGGTTGGGCGTGGCGGCGGCCACCTTGAGGATCTGCTGGATGTCGGCCAGCTCCATGACTCCGGAGCCGCCGGACTCTCCTGGTTTGCAGCTGGAGGAGGCGGCGCCAGCGGTGGCGGCGCCCCCCTCCGGCTGCAGCAGGAAGCCGGCCTGGAAGGGCTGCAGCGACAGCAGGCTGAGGGCGTCCCGGTGCGACAGGCCCTGCAGGGCGGAGCCGGACGCCTCCAGCAGCGGGATGCTGAGCGCCGCCAGGCCGCCCAGACCCAGGGCCACGCCCAGGCTGCCGGACAGGAAGGCCGAGGCCGGCTCCTGGGGGAGGCTGAAGGACGGAGGCTCCACGTGGATCACCTTGATGCTGTCCAGGTGGGCCTGATGGATCTCGTCGTCGGTCGGACCGGACTTCACCTGGAACATGGCAGCATCGGCATCAGAACGAGAACCAGCAGCTCTGGGCCTCAGGAAGCAGGAGAGGAGCAAACCTTGGACACGTGCTGCAGGCCGAGGGCCTCCAGGAAGCCGCTCTGCTCCGACGGCGGATTCCCCGCTTCCTGACGTTCCTCGTCGGCCCGCGTCTCTCCGTTCTCCTTCGGCCTCTCGGCGGCCTCAGCGGGTCTGTCTGAGTGGGAGGCGGTCTTATGGAGGTCCAGGGCGGAGCGCAGCGGGAACGCCTTGTCACAGGAGTCACAGACGAAGCGGTGGAACTTACTGATGCAGCGCCGCAGGTTGGTCTCACACCACACCTGAAGGGGCAGACAGACGGACGGGTTAGAGCGCCGGCGGAGCCGTGGGACGGCGAGGTGGAGACGGTCCGACCACGGCGGCGGGGCGCACCTGAGCGATGTGAGCAAACTTCTTGCAGGAGAAGTCGATGAAAGCCAGGTCGTTGAAGCCGGTGGGGATGGAGGGGTTGTTCTGGATGAAGGGGCGGCCGCTGGGGTCCTGGGGGAGGAGCTTATGGACCGCCGCGTTGTGCCGCAGCAGTCCGCGGTGAGTCCGGAAAGAGAGGCAGCAGAGATCACACCTGGAGAGCAGAAACCAGGGGAACCAGATTCAAATCTAATCTTAAACTCAGGGTTTGTTTACTCTCTGTATCCGATCCTTTAGCAATGATTTGGCCATGAAACCAGAACCGGGTCATCTCTTCAGTTTACGATCCGTTTGGTTCCAGTTCCTGGAAACATTTGGCCCCTATATCGGTTCTGAATCGGTTCTGCTGCATGAAAAAGCTAACAGCATCTGGTACCAGTACCTGGGAATGGACTGAGCTACAGAACCAGGTGCTAGACCTGAAACCGGACCAGCAGAACCAAACCAGAACATCAGGAGTTTGATCCTCAAAAGTTTGAAATTCATTCTCCTCCGGGTCGGTTAAACCATGGCTCCCTCCATCTCTCTCTCCCTCCCTCCCTCCATCCCTCCATCCCTCTCTCCCTCCCTCCCTCCCTCCATCCCTCCCTCCCTCTCTCCATCCCTCCCT
>NW_006800486.1:194399-199913 GCF_000485575.1 Poecilia formosa | reverse complement strand
CCTCCCTCCCTCCCCATCCCTCTCTCTCCATCCCTCCCTCCTCCCTCCCTCTCTCTCCATCCCTCCCTCCAGTCGATCCTCTTACCGGCTGATTAACGAGGATTTACCTCTAAATATTCTCCTCCCTCCATAACGAGCTCAGCGCCACCTGCTGACCTTTCCAGCTTTTCTTTTCATTATTTTTTCCTCCTTTTATCATCCCTTCATCACTCTATCATTTTCTCTCCATATTTTATTCTGATCATCACTTTCTTTCTTCCAGTTTCTCATCCCTCCATCTCTAGTTTCCTTCTCCATGAATAACAAACTTACTTTGTGTCCGTCTTTGTGGGACAGGTGAGTTTGTTTCCATGGCAACCAGCCAGCGGTTGTTTACGGGGTAACTGGGATAACTGGTGCGTCCCTACCTCAGCAGGGTGTCCGGGTGCGTGTCCATGTGGGCGTCCAGGTCCAGTCTGGAGCTGCAGGTCTTGAAGCAGATGGGACACGGCAGCAGCTCCTCCTCCGCCCCAGGCAGCGCCGCCGACTCGTCCGCCCCCGCCTCCTCCGTCACCTGGACACAGAGCCGGGCCGTTGGTTCCCTGAGGAGCGGCGGGCGGAGCGGCAGGAGCAACGCGGCTCTTACCTTCTTGGCGGGCGGCTCGTCTCCGGGGTCGTCCTCCAGGCCCTGGCGACGCTTCACGGAGGGACGGCGGCGCTTGGTGGGGGACGGGGGGCTGCTGAGGGGCACCAGGCCGCTGGCCGGGTCTTTGTCATGGATCTTCATGTGCCTGAGGGGGAGAGGAGGTCAAAGGTCATCACCTTCATCAGGAAGGAGCTGCAGGAGGAAGTCTGGGAAAACATTCTGGTTCAACTGGGAGTGGGCGGAGCCAACATGGTGGGCGGAGTCCACTGGAAGTGGGCGGAGCCAGCAGATTGTGACTGAGATGACGAGACATCAGAGGGAGGAAAGAATATAAATAGAGAGAAAAAGGGAGCAAGAAACGAAGGACACAAGGAGATGAGAGGAAGGTGAGGAAGGTTGCTAGGAAACCAGTGAGGAAGATGAGTAAAAAGAGGAAGAGGGGCTCCAAGGTGTCATCTATTAATAGCGCCTCAGGCAGTCGGCTGGACGGCCATAAGAGGTCCTGACAGCCAGTCAGCAGATCTGGAGCAGCTGACAGGAAGCCGCTCATCAACCAATCAGAACGCAGGGGAGCAGGGGCCCAATCAGGGAGCAGAGGCTGCTGCAAACAAACCCTTGACCCCTGAACCGTCCAATCAGAGAGCAGCAAACACGCAGAGTCAGCAGAGTCAGAGAGAGAGACAGAGAGAGAGAGGGGGGGGATGGACACAAGGAAAAGTTTGACGAGGGGAAATGAGAAGAAACAGATGAGAGGAAAGTGAGACTGAAAGAAGAAGATGGAGTCAGGAAGAAAGTTGAGACCTGAGAAAACATCGAGGAAGAGGAGGAGGAAGAGGAGGAAGGAGTGAGACCAGAGGAAACATTTAGATCAGTTTTCTTCTCTCAGCCTGAAACTTTCAAAGCAAATGATGTTTCCAGATGTTCTGCTCTGCCAGCAGCCTGCTAGGGAACTACATTACCCATCAGCCCCTCTGCTGATATCACATCGTTTTATAATGTCTGATACTTCCTGTCTGCTCTCCAGACTGGACCAAACTACGTCTTTATTTCCTTTAATAAACTGTCATTAATAAACTTGTTTTGCATGAAAAGTGGAAGTTTTAATGAAATGAACAGATTCTTGTTGACTGAATCCTCTTTCTGCTTCTTCCCTTGTTTTAAAGAATTAAAGTTTCTCTGCTGGTTTTGCTGGTTTGTGTCTCTGGTTCTCCATCTCTCCTCCTCCTCCTCTTCTTTCCTTTTGTTGTCGTTTAGCGTTTGGATCTGAACTGAACTCTTTCAACGGATCGTGGTGTTGGAGCAGAAGAATGGCTGTGTGTCCGTCGGCCTCCGTCATTCCTTCCTGCCCACGGCTAGCAGGCCGACAGAAACCCTCACAGAACCACAGCGCTGCAAACGGAGCGCTGGGAGGACTGGGACCAGCTACTGGTGACTAAAGCCTGATTCTGGACCCGGCCTCTTCCTGCAGCCTAACGGGTCGTCGGCCCCGGCAACGGAGGATGGACCCGGCTGATAATTGGCTGGGTGGAGCTCTGGTGGGTGTGATGGCGGCTGGATCTGAATCTGCTTCCCACTTCCTGTCTCCCCCAACGCCTCAGGCTGCAGCAGCAGGAAACGACCAGGACGATTCTCTGCTGTGTGTGTGTGTGTGTGTGTGCGTGTACCGGTGCATGTTGCCGTTGGTGGTGAAGGTCTGGCCGCAGACGGTGCACTTGTAGGGCCGCTCCCCGCTGTGGACCAGCATGTGCCGGTCCAGAGACGAAGCCGAGCTCAGACACTTCCCACAGATGCTGCAGGAGTGGTCGGTGGCGCCGGCGTCCGCGTTGTGCTGCGGGCAGAGGAGTGTGTGTCAGTGTGTCGGTGTGTGTCAGTGTGTGTCAGTGTGTCTGTGTGTGTCGGTGTGTGTCGGTGTGTGTCGGTGTGTGTCGGTGTGTGTGCGGCCTACCTGTCGGATGTGCATGGTGAGCTGGTGCTGCGTCTGGCAGTTCTTGTCACACAGCGGGCAGATGAAGGCCGAGCCGTCGTCTTTAGAGTCCTGGAAACATCAGAGCAGCGTGAGCCGGACCTACTGGTCCTACTGGTTCTGATGGACCTCAGTGGAGGACCCCAGCTACATGTCCTGATGGTAGGGGACGCGTGCCCCATGAGGACCCGTCCCCTACTGGAGGACAGACGCCTCATTGAGCCGCTGAACTCTGAGGAAACGTTGACCAAACAATCTCTGCAGATTACTGCTCACACACACACACACACACACACACACACACACACACACACACACTCAGCCAGAACTTCCCTTTTCCTGTTGAAGCCACAGGAAGCCCTGACAGCAGCAGGAATGCCCCGCTGCATGATGGGAGAGGGGCGGGGCCTGCATGCCTACCTGGCTGCGGCGGGCGTTGCGGCCGGGCGGCGCCCGCATGGCGGCCGTCAGGGACTTGCTGGGCGACGGGCTGCAGACAGAAGAAGGTTGAGATGCTGAGCGGCTGCAGGGTGGATCCCCTGAAGCTCCAACAGATCAGGAAACGGATCAACTGCGTCAGATTTCTGCTGATTCAGCGATTAAAGGGAAAACATCTGATGGTCGTTTCATCAGATTTTAAATCTACGTTCAAAAACTAATCAGGCAGCAAAATGTCCTGAAAATAAGAGAAAATATTTATTTTTATTTATGTTAATAATTTTATTTAATTTTCTTCTATTATAAATATTAAAGTTAGAATAAACTTTGATTAAAATTTTTTAATAATTTAATTTAATTTAATGTTTAATAATTTAAATATACAAAGTAAAATAAAAATGCAAATATTTATATGAATAAACAATCTATTAAGAAAAATATTAAAATGAATAAAATTAAAATATTTAAATAAACTGAATTGCTGCTGAATATTATTATTGTAAATTATTTTTAATGATTTTCTGTCCGGTAGAACATGGAGGATGAGGCTGGTCTTCATCAGGAGGAGCTCCGGACGTTCCGGACGTTCCCATCTCTGACGTTTAACAACCTGCAGGTGTGCAGAAGATCTGGAATCACCTGGGAGACGGTCCAGCTGAGGAGTTGGCCGAGGTGACGCCGCTGCCTCCTTCATCACCTCCTCCTCCTCCATTGATGGTCCCGGCTGCTGACATCACAGTTGACATCATGGCATTGATGGAGGACAGATCTCCTCCTCCTCCTCCTCCTCCTCGCTCTCCATTCTGGAGTGATTCTTCTTCGCTCGCCGCCTCCTTCGCTCCCTCAGGCGCTCCGTTGATCGCTGGTGAGAAACCAGACTGTTACTTCCTGCTGCGCTGCAGACGCCGCGACGGCGCCTCCATCCATCACGGCGTGCGGCTGCCTACCTTTCGGGTTGGTGTGCGCGGCCTGGTCCTGTTGTTCCGCCTCCTCCATGGTGGCCTCGCTGCTGGCTCCGCCCTCCTCCTGCAGCTCCTCTGTGGGGTTCTCCATGACGGCTGGAAGGAGAACAGACAGGAAGTCAGACAGGAAGTCATGCCGCAGTCTGGAAAGCTGCAGCATTCCCAACATTCCCAGGGAAAACCTTCCTGCTGATCAACATTTGTGTGTTTTCTGTCTGGTTTGGCTCTAACCGGACCGGACCGGACCGGGTCAGGCCTCCACACCTGGCTCTACCCAGCAGCAGCTAATTACTGCTTCCTGTTGGGCCGCCCCCACAGGAAGTCGCTGTTCCTCGCACCGACAGGAAGAGGAAGACTGGAGCCGAAGAGGAGACGGTTCTGATCGCCACGCGGTCCAGAACTTCCTGTGATCCAGAACCTCTCCGTCCTTCCCTCCCTCAGCGCCGGGATGGAAATGATCCGATCTGGATCTTTAGTCGAGTTCAGGCCCGCTGAACGCTGGGGAGGTTCTGCTGACCGAACCGGGTTGAATTGGACCCGGTTCTGGTTCTGTTGTGAACTGAACTGGATCAGGATGAATTTGGTTCCAGACCCGGTTCTGACACATTTAATTTCTCTTTGGGATCAATAAAGTATTCTAGAATTTGAATATTTTGTTTATTCTTTGATTATTTAAATGATATTGACAGTAAAAACATCAAACTGATAATTTAGCAGAAACAAATCTGAGGCCATTATGTTCATTCACTTGTTATAACATTAATGATATTTTACACCAAAATCATCAAACCGATACTTTTTAACTATGCTACGCTAACTAGCTTAACCGCTGCTAATTAGCTTCAAACTTTAGAAATATCCAATATTAACAACTTCAGCCACATTTAGAGCCCCGGAGGCGTTAAACAGAAAACTTTAGTAACTTTAACTTCCTAAACTTTTCATCAGAGCCCTGCAGAGGACGGTGAGGGGAGCCGAGCAGGTCCAGAACCTCGTTTAAGATCCAGAGCTGCTGCAGGAACCAGAACCACGGCTAAGATGGTAGACTTCATGTTGCTAAAGTGATTTTATGTTTTATGTGCTAAAGAGCCAGAGAAATGCTGTTTGGTTTCAGTTTGGACTGGGTTTGGACTAGGCCAATGTTCTGAAATGGTTCTGCTTTGAAAATGAGCTTAAACCCAAACCGGTGGTTCCGACTCCAGCAGCCGAGGAAATACTCAGAGAGCTGATGTTACTACATCTGTTCCCAGCCGTCAGCTCTCACTGCGACACACACACACACACGCACACACACACACACACACACACACACGCACGTTTGTGTTGCTATCTTTGTGGGGACTTTCCATTGACTTCCATTCATTTCTACAGCCTAAACCAGTGTTTTTCAACCTTTTTTGAGCCAAGGTACACTGTTTTAACTGAAAAAATCTCGAGGCACACCACCAATCAAAAATGTAAAGAAATATACTCTGTAGTCGCCTATATTACATATATAGCCATTCTTATCAAAGTGTCTTGAATAG
>NW_006800486.1:190332-194381 GCF_000485575.1 Poecilia formosa | reverse complement strand
TCGCTCCATGAGGCGTCTACGTATTAATGCCTATGGTCGTTCTAAATGAAAATAAACGCGTTCTTCTTTGATCTACAATTTTGACTTCTAATGTTTCAATTCCTGCTAGAGAGCCCCCTGGTGGTTGAAGAAAAATACACAGAAAAGCCGCACCGGGCTACAATCCGCATGGTTCAAAGTTTAGGAAAAAAGTAGCAGCTTATAGTCCGGAAAATACGGTACCATGGGTGAAATTGAATAATTTCCACGGCACACCTGACGATCACTCACGGCACACTAGTGTGCCGCGGAACAGTGGTTGAAAAACACTGGCCTAAACCTGACCTTTACCCTTTTCCTAACCCTAACCAACCAAAACTCAATTCATACCTTAGCCCTAACTCTGACCCCTGACCCAAAAACAGGGTTTCCCCTTGTGAGGACTGTAGCCCGGTCCCCACGAGGAGCAATTGGTCCCCACAACGTAGTATATGTCAGGAAAATCGTCCCCACAAGGTATTACAAATGCACGCACGCACACACACACACACACACACACACACACAGAGCGCTGACGCTCCAACATTCCTGCACATCCCTGCAAAAGCTGGAAAAAGGTCACAGCGAGCGAGGCGGCGAGTAAAAGGAGCGATCTGTGTCAGTCGGACTCGGCTCCGGGCCGGTCCAGACATTTTAGGGAAAGTGATAAAGTGGGCGGTCCGATCTGACCGTTAACCCTTTCAGAACCAAATAAGGTTCTGGGTTTTATAATCCAGTAATAACAGGCCGGTTAAACATGAACTGTTGAATTATTATTGTTATTAATAATCCAGTTCCTGATCCACTTTCCAGAGGCTGAAACACAACTAAGGGGAAGAGTTTGACAAGTTTATTTAAATAAATCCTACAAAAGAGATACAAAAATATTTTAATATTTCAGCACAAATATGAATTATTGGAGCTGATGTTTCAAAGAAAGTGATCAGAAGAGTTAATCTAGCTGATTGGTGACGTTTCAGTCTGTGAAAATGAAGCAGAGCATCTGGAAACGGCGCCTGCAGCCCAAACTGAGGGCGAAGGCTTCCTGTCCCGCCTCCTGCTGACAGGCACCTGTGTGAGGATGTAACTCTGTGACAGACGGGATGGAGGGATGACGGAGAGATGGAAGGAAGGATGGAGAGCTGAGGAGGGGGAGGAAAGCCTATAAATCCTCTGCAGCCTCTTGATTCGCCCAGGTCGTCTCTGAGAGTTCGACAGAAATAAAAGCAGCCGTGTGATTGGCTGTGAGCTGCCTGCCTGGCTCTCTCAGCCCAGTAAATTCATGCTGCTGCAGTCTTTTATTTTAACTCCCTCCGTCTGCTTTTACATCGCGGCTGCAGCGAGGTGGGATATCTGGTGTCGGTTAACAGCGCTTGGCAGAGTGCGAGCGGCGCGATGGAGGGATGTATGGTGAGACAGATCGAGGAGAGGGGGGAGGACAGGATCCACTCACCATATGTTGGCTATTTATTACCTCAGTCTAACTGTCTCTCTGTCCTCATCTGAACATCTATCACTTTGTTTCGGATCGGCAGATACAACCTGGGACTCAAACACAAACTCCCACCGCTCCAGATTTATACATCCATAGAAACACGTCCGCCACCAGAACTCTGCACTGCCGCGGTTTATTACCGCTTATGATGAATATATCTGATTTAAAGTCAGGATCAACGAAGAAAAAACAACTTTCTAAATCTGAGGTTTTGTTTTCTCTCTCCAGAGATTAGCCGTGAATTTGAATCTCTCTCCATGTTTATTAGGAACATAAATCTTCAGCCCATTAGTCCCAGTCTAATAGAAAATAAAGAATACTTTCATATTTTTTACAGGAACACTTTGTCCTGGACTGAAAAACATTTTATTCATCATATATCTGCATTTCACTGAGACATTGATGCTAAGAATATAATAATTAGCCTTTCAGCATAGCTAACAGGTGGTTGTAAACAAAAGTTATGGATATAATGCTACCAGACCACAGGATAAATTTACTATTTCTAACAAAAAAATAACACTAAGTTTATGAATTCACATCAAATAAGCTTCAAAAGAAACAAAAACTAGATTAAAACCAGAAAACAGCTATTACTAATTAACTAAATTGTGATGCTTTGAAGTATAGACAATTTTAATACTGTGCTTATTTGTTAATTGTTACACTAAACCATGATACATTTTATATTCATATAATACTTGAAGCTAACTTTGTCGGATTTCTCCCACCTCAACACTAACCGTCTGTTAAAACAATACGAACAGGAACCAAATCAAACGCCTTTCAGCCTCGTGTTGAACAGCAGCAGGTCATTACTGTGACGAATCTCCAATATTTGGCACATTTACTGCAGCGAGGCTGTCGGCTTAAATAACTGACAGTGTTTTTAAGCTAAATTTAGAAAGCTACAACCGGCCGCGTCGTAAGAAGCGATGCTGCCGCTGTCTTTGAATCCAGTCGCAGAAACTGAAAGAACATCTCTCCTTATCTCTTTCTGTTTCTCAAACTCTCGACCGCAACAGGAAGCTGACACTCTCGGGAGTCACCAGAGAGCGCTTCGCTGCTTCCCTCATGTGCGAGAGAGATTGATGGACCTTCCCGCTGACCCCCCGCCCGCCCCGAACCTCCTAGGCCTCCATCTAACACTCAGCTGCCATCACCCATCCTCCACTCCTGTCTCCCTGCAGGACTTTGCCCAAACTTGTTACCCGTCTCTTATGAAACCGAGCTGGCAGGTTCTGCTCCTCGGTTCCTCTGCGCCTCAGACTGACAGACACCAGCTTCCCTCCTCTCCTGCCTCCATCTTTTATTTCTGTCACCCCCCTCCCCGGTTCGGTTACACATTGACTGCTGTGTTTGCGGTGGAGCAAAGTGGAGTTTAGAACCGCCATGATAAAGTGTTGCGATAGCATCAGCCGTGTGTTAGCTCCACTGTACGGCATACCGCAGCAGGGGCGGGGGGAGGGAAGGACCTCAGCCAATCAGAGAGCTCCTCTCAGAGTGGAGCGATCTGCCAGCTCCCAGCCAATCAGGAGGCAGGTTCTTCTCCTCCCAGACACACAGGTTTATCCATCTCTGTGAGCCGTTTATCTCATCTACGGCAGCAGGCTGGGGACAGTTTGATGGTCTGGAAATTACTCACTGCAGTTTTTATTGTTTATAATAAATAGGTCTGGTGTAAAGGAATCTAGGGAACATTTATATTAATAAACGCTGAATAAACAGCTTAGATTGGTTAATTTATTTTATGTAAACTGACTATTATGTATGTTACATTGTGTTAAATATAACTGTTTATCAGTGGGATCCATCAGTGGGATCCATCAGTGGGATCCATCAGTGGGATCTCAGCAGGTAAATTAAAATTATATTTTTCCTGGTTGCATTTTCTAAGAATGCGACCAGGAAAAATGTCTGAAACTCAACTTCATGTTCCTTTCTCCATGTTTGAAGTAAAATCCTGATATTTGCCTGAAGCTAATATTTGCTGACCCCTGGAAGGGTCAACAGGTCTCCCTGGATGACCCCGGATGACCTCTGGCTGCATCTATAAACAAGAAGTGAGGCAGGAAGCTGCAGCTGAGGAAACAGAGACATCCAGGAAGTAGACAGAGCCCAACGAGCACCGTGATGAGAAACAGAAACAAACTTCCATCCTTTCAGAGAGAAATCTGACAGGAAGGAGGCGGGCAGCTTGACAGGTGGATGGACAGAGAGGAGCAGGGGTCAGAGGTCAGCAATGGACGGAGGGATGAGAGGGAGGAGCATATTTACCCGTTCTTTTTCGTTAATCAAACACTCGCTCGATCGTTCCGAGTCTCAAGGGCGGGGCGGAAGGGGGCGGGGTTTGTTGTGTTTGAGTCTGAAGGAGCGTTCACACTGCGGGGGGGAAACAGAGACACGTCAGTAACAGAGACACACCTACAGTACAGTAACACACACCTGCACACACAACAGGGAACAACGGGGAACAACAGGGAACAACGGGGAACAACAGGGAACAAAAGGGGAACAAAAGGGAAAAACAGGGAAC
>NW_006800486.1:179732-189394 GCF_000485575.1 Poecilia formosa | reverse complement strand
AACAACAGGGAACAACGGGGAACAACAGGGAACAACGGGGAACAACAGGGAACAAAAGGGGAACAAAAGGAAACAACAGGCAAAAACAGGAAACAGTCACAGGAAGTAAACAACAACAAAAAAGCATCAAATAACAGAAAAACTTTTTCTTAACATTCAGGAAGATGAATCAAACTTGTTCTGAACATTTAACAGAAACATGTTCAGACGTCACAAATCCACAATAAATCTAAAACATTAATAAATAAAAACAACCCCAACATTAATAAACTCGTTAATATCTGGATATTTAGTTTAAAATCCAATTAGAACTAAAATTACTAAATGTTTACTTTTTGTTTTAGTCAAAGACTTTTTTTGACGTTGAGAAGCTGAAATCAGAGTTTTGTTGATTTATTTTTATTATAAAATGAATGTAAAAATAGTAACAGAAACTGATATTTTCTTTCATCAGATCTCATAAAAACATTCAGTACCGACCGACCGACCCGGTTTCCGGTTCTGGACCTGGAAATTAATATTAATTAATATTAATATTAATATGAAAAACTGTTTTCATTCTGAAGATTTGTAGCACCAGTTTGTCTATTTAAACTCTGTTTCTTTGCAATCAGATCTGGGATGTTGACCAACATGTAAACATAATGATGCCACACCAGAACAGGAAGTGACAAACAGGAAGTTGTTTTAGCATCAATGACAGAAAGCAGCAGACAGTTTGTAATCAGCCTGCAGCAGCTCTGAGGCATCAACAGTTAAACTGAACACACGCAGCTCCAAATGTCTGAAGGTCAGAGGTCAGCCTGCTGATGTAATCACTGCTGCCTGATAACGCCAACGGGAGCGCCATGCAGGCCCGCTGCGGCCCGATGCATGATGGGAAGCCAACAGATACCTGGTATCTGCATTATGTAGGCCAAAGTCAGAAAACAAGGACACCCTGTGCGTCTGTAGGGACCGTTTGATACAATAATGACAGCTGGACAGCAGCGGATCCGAAAGACGAGTCAAAATAAGAACATCCAGCAGAGGAGGAAGAGGATGCTGGAGGAAACAAAGGCCGTGTCTGCTGCAAATGGAGGCTTAGCCGCACGGCACAAAGAGGATAATCTGCTGCTGTCAGGCAGCACAAAGTGAGGAAACTTAACGAAAACACAAGATAAGACAGAAAGATGAGCGGATAAAAGGGAAGCAACAGGCTGCAGGGCTCAGCCACGTATTTATGGATGGAGGGATGATGAAGAGGAAGAAGAGGAGAGGGGGATGGAGACAGAAGAAAAGATTAAGAGCTTATAGGGTTGGTAAGGCTAATTAGGAGGAGGCGACTGAGGATGGAGGTGAGGAGGAAAGAAAGCGTCTCGTCTGCATCACCGATCAGGAGCAACTGGGAGTAAAACTGCAGATAATCTGAGGATGTGCATGCAGAGGAACGCATGCATAGAAAACACACACCCAGTCAAATCCCAGCTTTGATTTGACCAATAATAACTGACAGAAATGATGTTCCAAAATAAAGCAGCCTTAAAGCTCTATTAGTTACGAACCACAGCAACAGAACTGTGGTTTCCATGCAGCTAACGGTTTCAGACGATAAAAACTCTGGAGCCAAATTACTGTTCAGAGGAGGATCTGTTAATGAGCCAAGTATTGTTGGAGATAAAGGAGGTGTAAGCTGATACAGGGAGGCGCTGCGGCTCCCACCTAACCCAGGATTTATCACCATGTCCCCCCCGCCGCCACAAAGTCCACCGATAAGCCTGCAGCTAATGAGCTAGCCCGCTAACTGGCGTTAGCTTTGTTCTGCTACAGTCAGAGGCATTGTTAGCAGCTAAACGCTTCAACAAAGGTTAATGATTTATAATCAGTCAGATAACATTGACAAAGACGACACATATCAGGCTTTATGCTGCTATGAGTTATAAAATCTCCATAAAGTTTGATAAATCTTGAATTTCAGATATATATTTCTGTTGAGTCATGCTAAGCTTCAGCCTCCACTTCCATCAACAGAAAAAGTATCCATCAAAATTAAAATGTTAAAAGGAAACAAATGTATTTATTCAAAATAAAAATCACAGTTACATGTTAGCATTAGCTGCTTAGCTTGGATTAGCTTGCCAGAAAAAAAAAACCTTAAAAAACATGTTGAGATTATCTTAAGCATGCTAACGGTTTGCAGTGCTAACATGTAGCATTTCCTCTAAATGTCAAAAGGAAACCAATTAAAGTTTTATTTTGATGTATGCACTCAGACTGATGATAATGCTGAAAAATAGTTATTTTCATTTTAATGATTAGATAAACTTTATAAAAAGTATTGCAAGTTAGTTTAAATATGTTTATAAGCTAACAGCTTTTATGCTGACCTGCTTCACATGGTGCTTTTAAACAACATGCAAAGAAACTTTTTAAGGCCTAAGATGTAGATGTAGCAAATAAAACAAAAAAGTTTTTTTCAGTGTTAATGATATTAGCATCATGGTTATTAGCAGCTTTTCTGAAGCAAAATGTCATAAAAGTGAATTAAATTCTTTCTCTGCTGCCAAACAGGAACAGCCTGTTTTCCTCTAACCACACTGAGTGACGAGGCATGAAACATTAGCCAGCCGAGACGTTCACACGGTGTCCTGGTTAGCCTGTTACACTGTAACTGGGCCGACTGGGAGAAAACCAGAGCTGTGATGGGCAGAGTGCAGCTGGATGAAGTGATGCTTGCAGCGGGCCGCCAGCAGCAGCAGCAGCACACCGGCGGTAAAAATAACCCGCAGAGCGAGAGCAGGAATGTGTGCGCCGAAGAATGCTGCTCCGCTTCTGGTGACAGGCATGGACAAGTGCAGAGGGAGGCAGAGAGGAAGAGGAGGAGGAGGAGGAAGAGGAGCAGCACCTGAGCCAAGTGAGGAGAGAAAACTGGGGAAAGCTCAGAGGAGCAGCAGGAGCTCCAGCCTCCACTTTAAACATCAGAGATGCTTCAGACACTCAGGAAGTTTCACAATCCCAGCAGGATGGAGGGGCGAGCGACAGGAGGAATGAGAGGGAGCGGTTGCTAACGGCGACACAAAACAGGAAGTGAGACGAGAAGACGGAAAGCCTGAGAAAGAAGCAAACGTCTTCAGAATCCAGTCAGACCAGACGAGCCGCTCCCAGCAAACTCTACGCCGATTGGCCGGCTGCCCGCAAGCTGAGGCTGATGGGCCAGAGGACCCGGCCGCCCCCGGCCCGGTCCTGTTCAGACCCAGGGTACCGGTTCTGTTCAGACCCAGGGTCAGCTGGCCCAGCGTGACGCGGCGCTGCCACTTCCTGTCGCTGCGACCGGCTCCTGAGCGAACAGAAACTTAAACGCTGCAGATTTTCTCATCAGCTGATGATGAGAAAATCTTTAATAAGCCCAAAACGAATCGGGCCAAACCGGTAAAGATGGCCGCTTCCTCCAGAAACCGCTTCAGTCAGCAGGTTTCCTCATTACGGATCATCTCCTATCGGTGACCTCTGACCTCTGGGCTCAGAGGTCACCGTGGAATAAAATGAACCTCATTGATGGTTTCATCATAAATATGAAACCATCTCCAGTTCCTCTGCAGGAACCGGTCCGGTCCGGTCCGGTCCAGTCCGGTCCGGTGGCCATAAATCTCATAACTGCTTTATCCTGATCTATTTATTGATTCATTTTCTCATTTTTCATGTTTTCTAAAGCTTTGTTTTTATTTTACTTTGGTTATTTTTCATCTCTTTCTGTTTGTCACATGACAGTTAAATATTTTAATGTTCAATATTGTAATGTACATTAAAATACTTAACTGTCACAGAAACCTGTTGATTTATAAGAACCAACAGAAATATTGATGCTTTCCTTCTTCAGAGGGAAACTTGGTCACTAAAGCTGCTGCAATCTTTGGTTTGTTCAGAAGTTTAAACGTTTCTGGTGGATATTTGCTGCTAAATTAGCAAAAATAAGAGAAGTTCTGTGAAACTGAAGGTTATGTGACGTGGAACCAGATGAACATGGTTCTGTCTGTGGTCATTAACCCTCTATGGCATACCGTTGCTCTCAGGCAACAAACCACATTTCTGTACCTCACGTTGCTCCTTTATTTTATTTTTTTGGGGGGAATGATTTAAAATACCTCCAGACATATTTTTGTCCAAATAAAAGAGGTATTGAGGTTCATGAGACCTTTTAGAAGAGCAGCAGTCCTTTTCATGAAGCAGAGTTGCATGCTACACCTTGCCTCCTACTTGTAAGTTATACATCACTTTTCTTCATGTTTAAATTTGGGTCACTCTAACTAAAAATATTTTCATATCTGTGAGTATGTAAAGAAGCATTATAGATCATTTCAAGACAATTTTTTTATAATTTATATGCTAAAACTGTGTTTTTTTGTTTGCTGCCTCGGGGCAACATTGCGCATTTAGGGCCATTTTGCTCAGACATTATTATTCTAATGTGATAATATTCAAATGATTACAAAATAATTATCACAGCCAATTTTTTTACTTTATTATTGACTAACAGCAACAGGAGATGGATGCAAGATCATTTCATGGACAAAATGTACATGGTTCATAAGCTGGGGTCATTCCCAATGAAGACATGAGGATCCACTGTACAACCATTATTTCATTGTTTGTTTATCCTCAAAACTGTCTTCAGTCCCAAAGGGTGAAGAGCTGGTCATCAATGAACTAATGTACTTATTCCAAAGCAGGCAAAGACTGAAGCAATACCTGCTAAACCCAAATATACGGGTCTTGAGGGAACTTCATATGGCTGGTTCAGATGGTGTTCCTTACAACCTACACAGGGCGAACCGCACCACCACCAAATCTACCAGATATGGGAGCTGGTGGAAATGTTGTCCTTTGCTTGGCTCAAATTCTAACAAAAAATCAGATCTACAAACTCTTATAAAAAGAACCTGCAGCCCTAAGTCCTGTCACTGATGTGAATCTGGTCGCTTTTTTATGAATATAGTTTTTGTTTGATTTGTATTTCATTTCTCATAATCACTGTAGAAAACTTGCCGTTTTAGACCCCTTGTTGCGCAATGTTGCCCTGAGGCAACAAACCCAAATCCGGTTCCAGGAGATGTCAGGGTCCGATTTTCTGATTGATATGTAATTAGGAACCAACAAGCTCCCAAAGAATGCAGGAAAATATTTTTTCCCCAAAAAAACAAAAAGTCATGCCATTGAGGGTTAATAATAATTAATCAGGATCCTGATGTGAGTTTCTCTGATTAACAGGAAAATCGGTCGTTGCCGGTAGAAGCTGATCGGTGCGGATGGAGAACTCCAGAAATCATTTCATCGTTTCATCTGAATCAGCCGAGTTCAAATTTATTTTCTGCTTTTAATCTGATGTTAAAGATTCATTACGCAGAGTACACACACACACACACACACACACACACACACACACACACACACACAACCTCCCGTTATGAAAACACACAGAGGGACAAACTGGACGTTCTTCATCACATCTCAGTGCTCCTCCTCTTCCTCTGTCCAGGTTTCTTCTGTAATTACAGATATGGAGGAAGAGGAGGAGGAAGAGGAGAGGAGTAACATGGGGAGCAGCTGTTTTACACACACACACACACACACACGTGCGCAGACAGGTGTCAGAGACAGCAGCGACCTCTGACCTCTCAGACTGCTATTTATCCAGCGCTAACAGATGCTAACCTGGCTGCCTTCAGCCACAGATCAGGGAAAAGTTAACTCATCACATCATCCTGAGCAGATTATTTCATATTTCTGTTGTTCTGACGCCTGCTGAGCCAAACGTTTTCAGCTGGTTCTGCTGATCAATAATGATCTATCAGTTTTTGATTGGATCTGCCGACTCGTCGACCAGCTGCTGTTCGTCTCCCAGGTTTTGCTCCTGCTTGTTGCTGCGGTTCAGACGGATCGTCCTCCTCTGCTCTCCATCCATCCTGAGAGGACTCCAACACTCCTCCTCCTGCTGCAGTTGTCTCTGCTCAACAAGCGATGCATTCATCGTCTGCTCACACACACTCGGCAGCTGCTGCACACACACACACACACGGGGAGGGAAATCCCGCCTGTTCTCTCAAACAGCTGGCCACATCCATAACGGCACAGCAGCCGTTTGAACAGCCAGGCAGAAACCAACAGCAGCGACCCGACAGGAAGCCCAGTTTACACAGGCATAGTCAAAGTAAACGTCACAGCTTCAAACTAAATATGTAGCTAAACATTAAGCTAAATGTTTAGCTTATTTAACAAGTTAACAAAATAGTTAGGTATTTACCTGGATAACTAAATATTCAGCTTGTTTAGCTTCGCAGCGAAACATTTGGCTCCATTTATGTTGCTAACTAGCTGCACTTATTTAACTAGTTAATTACAAGTTGGTATGATTTAATTAAAATTCCTTTAAATATTTAGTTTGTTTAGCTTGAAAACTAAATATTTAGCTTCTGACTAAATATTCAGTTTGTAAACTAAATGTTTATCTACATTTACCTTAAATATCTAGTTAAACTGTAACTTTGTAACACGGTGTAAATATGAACCATGTTTTCAGGCTAAATAACCCAAGTTATTGCTGTTAATTTTTGACAGGAACTTTTCTGGTTCTACAGACGTGCGGCCCGGCCCGGCCCGGCCCGGCCGGATCGGTTTTGTTTGCTGCAGTAAGTCGGGTGTTGTGATGTGAAGCGAAGCAGCAGGATCGTTTGGAGACTGATTTCTTCTGGAGTTTACAGAAAGCAGCAGGCTGGGTGTGACTCTGCAGGATAAACTCTTTCATCACCGGCGGTTCAGGCTGACTGAGTGTTGGTGAGTCCAGAGGAGCTGCTGCGTGTCGCGGCACGCGGCCGGGCCTCGGGGCGACGCGCTCACCCACCACAGACCGAAACTCACCGTGCCACTTCTGCTCGACTGCAGGAATCGCACGAAACTGAAGCTGGAGGAACTGAATCACCGTCAGGGCGGGAAAAAGTTTAACTGACAACCAGCAGAGGCCGATGCATCAGAAACACGGACAGATCAGGACAGGTGGGGGATAAACAGGGGCGGGGCTAAATCCTGGACCTGCAGACAGGCGGGGGTAACGCCTGGACCTGCAGAACCAATATGGAACCACAGGAAGTTCAGGTCCAGCTGACTCGGTTCTGGTTCTAAAATCCAATGATTTTCAAGTCACCGAATGCACCGTGCAAAGGCTGCAGGTCAGTGAAAGAGAGCAACAGTTCCTGGAGGTAACAGGAAGGCCTGAACCTGTTGCTATGGCAACAACTACTGAACTAAGGGACAAAAGCCCGGAGCTGCTGCACTGATGATGAGGCTGTTGGTGAACAGCAGTAGCATACGTTTCCCAGCATGCACTGCGTCAGAAGGTGACTCATGTTGGAGGTCAGAACAATAAGGAGCAGAGGAAGCTCCGCCCCTTTTCTGTTTATAAAGCCGTCTTTGTGCTGGAAGAATACTGCCTTGATGTTTCTCACACACACACACACACACACACACACACACACACACACACAGCTGTAACAAGATGATGCAGTTCAGCTGACGACAAACCAAAGATGCTCTTTACTCCTCCTCTTCCTCCTGAGGAAGAGCGAACCATGATGCACCTCTGCGTGGCGATGCCGGCGGCTCGGTTCGGGGCGTGGCGCCGAGCCGGACCAGGTTTCAGACGATTGAAAAAAAAAGTCTGAGCCTCTTTGTGAGCTGCCTGCAGGCACACACACACACACAGAGGTGTGTGTGTGTGTGTGCAGCGGTTTCCCCTGGGACGGTTTATTGTTATTTCCTGTTAAAAAGCTGAATGGACTCTGATGGACACACCTTCTCATGTTCACACCTGAGGCTCCGCCCACTTCACAGGTAGAGACTCCCTGGGAAACACACAGCAGCTTAATCCTCTGAACACACACACCCTGAGCTTCCTGTCAGCAGCTGGGCTTGGAGGTTCTCCTGGCTCTGACCCGGTCTGGCTGGTAAGAGACCTGTAACCGTCACAGCGCCCCCTGCTGTCACCGTGACACTGACGCTGCTGTTATGGATGATAACTACCCATATTTACCACTAAGTATAACATTTAGGCATTTCCACGACGGTGCTGCTCTGCTTCAGTTAACATCCCATAATCCTTTGCTGCATCCCAGTCACAGGACCAACAAGCTCCGCCCCCTCCAGAGACAAAAACAGCAACAAGATGGAGGTAAACAATCGACCCAGTTTTACCGACCGGACGATACAACATGGCTGACATCAGGAGATACTGACATTAATACTGATGTATCACAAATCACTATTTTTATTGCAAAATCTGCATCAATTTACTAAACCAGACTGAAAATAACAAGAACTATAAAGTAGATATGTTTTCTTTTTACTTGTGCTGAAAAAACTTTTAGGAAATGTTTTTATTTGCATTTTTTTAAAAATTTGACTTAAATCGTCTAGATTTTTAATTTAAACACAAACATTTTAACCAATGTTAAAAATACATAAACTGTACATGAATAAATAATCCAACTCCTTTTAGGAATAAGAATCATTTTCTTTCCTTTGGTGAACTCTCAGTCATCTGCAGAATAAATCTTTCTAACATCAACATGAGAAAAGTTCAGCTTCCTGCTGAGCCGACTGTTTGACAGGAAGTTCATTAGCTTCATATTTCATTAACAAAAAGCAGGAAGTTGATTTATTCTGGAGTTCCTAGTCAAAGCCCGCTTCCGCCACAGAGTGTTGACACTCATCATATTGAATGTTTGTGGACGTTTTGTCTGCAGGCGGAGGACGGAGACGTCCTGAACCTTCACACACCGAGACGACGAAGAGGAGGATGGGATGAGCCGTCGCCATGACGACGACACGCCCGGTGACTCAATCTGAACTCCTGGTTTACAGTGACGATGTTCAGGTGTGTGTCAGAGGGCGGAGTCAGGATGCCTCACTGTCACACACACCGGGGCAGTGTGTGTGTGTGTGTGTGTGTGTGTGTGTGTGTGTGTGTGTGAGAGTGCGCAAACAGGCTGTAATTACTGAAAATCAAGGAGTGTGTCTGTGATGCAGCCTGTTATTTACCCCAGTGAGTGTGTGTCATCATTAGTGTGAAATATGATCACAGTCTGTAAACAGGAAGTCCGAGAGAACCCCGCTGACTGCTCCTACAAAATAAAAGCCACCCTGCTGCTGTCTGGTGCATTTAAATGCATTAAAACTGTTGGACTTCTCAGCTGTGATGCATTTAATGAACAGAAGAAAAAGAAAATTCTGTCAGGATCATTATCAGTTCAGATCCAAAGGTACCAGCAGGTATCAGAACCAAACCAGAACCAGATCAGAACCGCTGATCAACCTGAACACGTTGCTGTTGCCGTGGCGACCAGCAGGGCTCAGGTGAACCGGGCCACGCCCCTGAAACCCGTTTCTGATCCGCAGAAAGAGAGAAAAAGAACAACAAAGTGTGGGGGCATGCTGGGCCGTGGTTGCCATGGTAACGGGGCGTTACCCATGTTTGCAGAACAAACAGCAGAAGCTGCAGCCCTGTGTGTGTGTGTGTGTGTGTGTGTCAGATTACAGCTAACAGTCAGATTAATGGGGATTATGAGGCTCTGAGAACTCCATTCACATGCTGCAGCTCAGCTACAGAGGATGGATGGATGGATGGATGGATGGAT
>NW_006800486.1:152306-178391 GCF_000485575.1 Poecilia formosa | reverse complement strand
TAGAAATGATGAGTCGGCAGAAATGCACAGGGGGGGCAGGGGGGCATCCATCCAAACATGGTGGTGGCAGTATGATGGACGGGATTGGGGGAAGCATCGATTCAGCTGTTCTGTTTACATTTAAATATGCTGACTCTCCATTTAAATTTGCTGAGTCAGCACTAATCTGCGCTGTAATGTTGCTAGAAGGAAGCCATCAGAACAGCTAAATACTGGGACAGTGAACAGCTGCAGGCTGCAGCAGGCATTCTACTCAGACGCCTAGAACGACATCTTACTGGGCTTTCCTGCTGAGGGGGCGGGGCTTATGGAGGGGGCGTGGCTTAAACAGCTAGCTAACATCATCATCATCTTCAGTTTCTCATTTTAAACAGTAGAAACGTCTCTGACCCTGAGAGCAAAGGAGTGTTTGATGAAAGGATGTTAGGATGAAGGGTGGAGGAGTGAGGAGTGTGTATGTGCGTGCGTGTGTGTGCGTGTGTGTGTGTGTGTTGGTGTCAGACAGACCTGTTGTGTGAGATGCCAGCAGCTCTGAGTGTGTTGGTGTGTGTGGGTGTGGTGAGACTGCGCTGCTGATAAGCAGCTTGTGGAGCTAACTACCCTGCAGGAGTGTGTGTGATGGTTAGAACACACACACACACACACTCACAGGGCTGGAGCTACCTTCACCCTGTTGGCTGCAAATAAAGCCGTATTTACAGCGAGTCCAAAGTCCGAGCGGCTCTGCTGTGAAAGAATGTCCCAACGCCTGGAGGAGGAGGAGGAGGAGGAGGAAGATGCTGGAGGAGCAGATTTTAAACTTTACGGCTCTGTGTGACTCTGAACTCGTGAGGGGTGTCAATACTTTGTCCAGCTGACAGTCTGGGTTTGATCCTTCAGATGGTTGAAAGTTGGCCTTCTGTCACCTGAAGGTCATTTATGAATATATTAACCATCTGCTGTTGTTCCACCAACCTTCCAGGAAACTGAAAAACAGCTGAAACACTGAGATGTTTAAATCCAGGCTCCAATCTGACCAAATGTGATGCTGATCATTTGTTTCATAACTGCTGAGTTATGATGTTTTTTTGAATCGCTGGAACGAAAGCTGAACAAAATGTTCAGATTCTGTCAACAAGCATCAAGACGGCTTTTAAATCCTTTTTCAGAGATGAAAACATTTCTTTCTGCTGATCTAAGCCACGATGCCTGATTGGTCCATCCTCAGAGAATGAGGAAGAGGACGGGTAACAGGAAGTGAGGCAGCCTCTCATCAGGAGAGCAGAGAGGAGAAGGAGGAAGTGTGGAAACAATAGCTGCTCTCTGTGAGGCCTCCGCAGCCAGAGACGCTCCTCATCCTCAGAGCAACCAGCTGCTCCAGGAAGAGCAGCCGATCGCCCATCAACCAGCAGCAGGAAAAGCAGCCGATCGCCCATCAACCAGCAGCAGGAAAAGCAGCCGATCGCCCATCAACCAGTTTCCCATTCACTGTGACTTCAACACAAACCTCAAAGATACATAAACCTGGAAAAGTAAAATAAAAGCAAACCAAACAGAATCTGCCTGTTTGCTGTTTATTAATAACAAAGTTCTAAAAACAATTTAAGATCTTGTGAAAAGATTTCCTGAGAAGTGAAAGAAAATGTAAATGAAATGATAAAAACATTTCAATGTGAGCAGCAGCTCAGCGTTAACATCGATTTTATAGAAGAAGAAGAAACGCGGCCCAAACATCCCGCAGGACACCACTTCCTCATTTTAGGTCCACTCAGAAATGCAATGCAACCACAGCGTTGCTATAGCGACTACCCAGCCTCTTGCCTCCCATTTTATTTTGAAATCCAGCATCAGGATGAGACTTCCTGTAGGATGACTTCCTGTTTCTGTCCCTACAGCTGATGACTCAGCAGCAACACCTTCATGCTCAGACGGCATCCCATAACGCTGAGTCACAGCCTGACGCAACGCCGAGGAACCGGGCAGAACCGGGCNTGTGACTTCAACACAAACCTCAAAGATACATAAACCTGGAAAAGTAAAATAAAAGCAAACCAAACAGAATCTGCCTGTTTGCTGTTTATTAATAACAAAGTTCTAAAAACAATTTAAGATCTTGTGAAAAGATTTCCTGAGAAGTGAAAGAAAATGTAAATGAAATGATAAAAACATTTCAATGTGAGCAGCAGCTCAGCGTTAACATCGATTTTATAGAAGAAGAAGAAACGCGGCCCAAACATCCCGCAGGAGACCACTTCCTCATTTTAGGTCCACTCAGAAATGCAATGCAACCACAGCGTTGCTATAGCGACTACCCAGCCTCTTGCCTCCCATTTTATTTTGAAATCCATCATCAGGATGAGACTTCCTGCAGGATGACTTCCTGTTTCTGTCCCTACAGCTGATGACTCAGCAGCAACACCTTCATGCTCAGACGGCATCCCATAACGCTGAGTCACAGCCTGACGCAACGCCGAGGAACCGGGCAGAACCGGGCGGAACCGGGCAGAACCGGGTGGAGCCAGGCCAAACTGAACGGAACTGCTGCCGTTTTCCGCCGTTCTTCACCTTGTTCAACGGTTCCAACATCACCTGAGGCCCAACAGGAAGGTGAGGCTCGGACACAGAAAACTACATTTAAAAAATGACCCAAATAATTCTTATAAACTTTATGAAACCACCAAACTAAAGAGTTATATGGGAAAACGTGACAGTTTCAAAATAAAAGCCCGGGACAGAGAGGCCCGGTTTCTCAGGTCGTTCCGGTTCAGACGAGGAGGAAGAGGAAGAGGATGAAGGTGGGAAACCATCTGGTCCAGGCCGAGGTGTTAGACCCAACCCCCCATCCTTCATCATCCTCCTCTTCCTCTCTGTCTGCTTCTCAGCCAATCAGAGCAGCTCCTCCTACCTCCACATCAGAGAATCATTCATTGCCGTCTCACAAAAACCCAATCAAAACCTGAAATCTGCAAACAGAACCAGAACTTCAGCAACATTTAGAAACTGCAGATTATAATCTCAGCCAGGAGAGGAAAACTAGATTTAATCTGATCTTTTTAAAATATTACACATGAAAAAGTTCTTTCAGTAAAGTTAGCAATGTTGACATGATCGGGAACGTTAACTGTGTTAGAGCCAACGTTAGCACAATTAAGTGTTAGCAATGTTAGCATTTATAGCAAAGGTTACTGTGTTTGCTAAGTTAGCAGCGGTAGCAACATTAGTGAACACACCATGTTAGAAAAATGTGTTTTTAGCAGTGCTACCTAAAAACACAGCTAACACTGTATTATGAAAAACACAGGCTGTGTTTGACCAATTCTGCTTTTTTGTGTTTGCAGATTTTTACATTTTATATTTCTGTCGACTAATCAGTCAGGCTTTTCTTTACCTGATTACTCTGCTGGTAAATTTAACAAAGTTTCTATTTTTTAAATGCAAAAAATATTTAATCCCAACATTTTAAGTATGTGACTGAGAGCAGATGAAGCCAGAACAAGGCTTCACCTGAAATGTTAAAGAAAAAGAGGCGATATTCATGTTTATGGGTGAAACGTGGCTCCCTGCTCCTCCTGCTCCTCCTGCTCCTCCTCTCTGCTGGGGGTTGCAACATAATCTCATCTAAATAAAGGTGGCGCTATAAATAGAGAGCAGCGTGAACAGGGAGGGAGAAAGAAGAAGAAGAAAGGAGGAAAGATGAGGAGGAGTGACCTCTTGCTTCACCTCCTCCTCCATCAGCATCAGCAGCTTCTGCTCTGCATTTCTCTGCTGTGTAACGACATGCTAGTGTGTGTGTGTGTGTGTGTGTGTGGTTAATGTGTAGAAACAAAAGTCTCGGGGGAGGAAGACGGCTTTTAATTAGCTGCTTGACTTCTGTCCCCCTGGACACAAACATCCCACTGAAACTCCCATTAACACACACACACACACACACACACACACACACACACACACACACACACACACACACCAGGCCGGTCACGTGAGCGCAGTGTAATCATCACATTAGTTTCATTAATGAGTCAGAGGCTCCAGTTGGTTTCATGTTTTCATTTGATCAGTTAATTAACTTCATGGATTCGTTTTATTAAAAGAATATAAATAAATAAAAATCTGTTTCCGTTTCTCCATCTAAATAATTAACCCTTCATATTTTATTGCTATTGAATTTATTACACAGATCATGTTAATACATCTTCATTTGAAAGAAAAATAAAATAACTAAAATCATCCAGTTTAAATGGATTTTAGACAATAAACAATTTTAGACTCAAATAATAAAAATGATTCTCTATTATTTGCAAATATAATCACTTTCATTTCTTATTTAATTAATAACTAAATATTATCAATTTTGTTTTATTTTTATTACTTTGTATTTAGATTCTGTATTGATTATTTTAATTTTATTTTTTATGTTTAGTCACTTTTATTTTATTATATAATAAATTACAATCATTTTGATAAATAAAATTATTACTACTTTTATTAATAATATATACACATTACTATTATTAATACACTTAATTTATATATAATTAATATTGATGTATTTCAATTAAAAGCTCAGTTTTTTTACTGGCTGACCTTTGAACTTAAAAACAAAATATAAATGATCTGATAACTAAACCATAACTTGTAAATATAATTATTTAAATATAATAAATTACTGAATATATACGAATGTTAATGTTTTTTATTTTTAAATATTAATTTTTTGTTTTAATTATTAAATACACATTTTAGAGACAATATTATTTTTAATCTGGATTCAGTTAAATTATCTTTATTTTATTACTGAGTAATAAATCATATTTTAATTATTGCCTGACCGTTGAAGTCAAATCAGATCAGAACCTGCAGAGGCTCGGTTCTGACCCGGTTGCTCCGAGTCACTCTGATGGGTCAGAGACCTGGTGAGGAGGAGGAGAAGGGATGATGAAGAGCAGATAAAGAGGAGTCAGTCGGCTGGCTGCCCCCCTCCTCTTCCTCCTCCTCCTCTTCTTCAAGCTGCATCATGTCTTTACACGACTCCGACTGCAGGGAGCCGGTCCCCACGGCAACACAACGCACTCTTTGTGCGCCGCACTTCATCCAGCGGGGAGGAAGAGTAAGGAGGAAGAGCAGTGAGGAAGAGTAGAGGGGAAGAGTAGAGAGGAAGAGTCCAGCTCTTTGTTTCCTCCGAGGATTTCCTGGAATCTCCCCGTTCTGCTCCAACATGCAGAAGAAACGGGGCTTGGACTAAGACTTTTGCACAGCTGAGGCATCCTCCGACTCTTCTTCTCCTCCACTGATTCCTGTTCTTCCTGTTTTCCGCCTTCAGGTCGGATCCAACCACCAGATGATGAAACTTTACAGCATCCAGACCCACAGAGAGGAATCCACATCTGCTGTACAGGCCCCGCCCCCACTTTATCCAGGTCCCGCCCACATTCTACAGGCTCCGCCTCCAGCCACAGGCCCCGCCCCCACCTCCCTCTAACCAGAGTCTGGGCCCGGCTCGACCTCAGTGTTGAATTTCTTACTGAAATGTTAACAGAATCAAACGCAGCTCCAACATGGAGATCCTGCAGCACACACACACTGCCGCTGCAGCACACACACACTGCCGCTGCAGCACACACACACTGCCGCTGCATCCTGTCTCATAAAGCTCATCCAGGATGGAGTCTGGCTCCTGAAGCTTCAATGCCTCAAAACAGGAAGTGTTAAAGATGAAAGCTTCATCTGGAGGAACCAAGATGGCCGACAGTAGAGATGTTCCAGCAAACACCAGTCACAGCTTCAGAAAACAATCTAATTATGTCGTTTAGAGGAAAAGTCCTACAAGTTTTATTCTGTAAAACAAAAAAGTTTCTATTACGTTTTCTGTAATAATTACCTGGTTCTGTTTTAAACTGAAAATACAAAGAAGATGGGAATAATCTGCTCCAATCTGTTAGCTTTGCTTCATAAATGAAATAAAGATAGACTGGTCAATCAGAACCAGCTCAGTTATTTCATTAAAATCTTCCAAAATTTAGACTTTTTTACGTTTTTGAGCCATTAGTACAGCAGGTCAGTCCTTCACATGGAGAGTGTTCTCAGATTACGTTACTAAACCAGGGGAGCAGATTAAAAACCAATAATATGACAGGAAATATTTGCTAAATTCTGAAAGTTCTGTTCTGTATACCAGAATGAAACCGATCAAATAGAGTATTAATTATGAGTTTCTGCCTATATTAAAGGATTCTGGAGCCATTTTTACTCTTTAGATAAAAAAACGACAGACCCACTGATCAGAGCTAAAAACTGGAAATATCAGCCCGGATAAACAGATCGCTGCATCTCAGACCCAACATTATTTACCTGTGGTGTTTTATTGCTTTAAGTCTTGTTTTCTACTGTTTTGGGGCATAAATTTAACTTTTATGAGTTTCAGTGGGATGTTTTCCGTTTTAAAAGTGACCTTAAAGCTCCTCAGGTTGAACCATTATCTAACCGGTCCGGCCCTGAGACTCCGCTTGGTTTGACTCCCGAGGGCCAAACCAAACCCAGGCCGTCAATCATTGACCCGGCTCGGTGATAAGGGACTCTTTGGCCCAGTTAAGGCCGAGTTACGGGAGTTATTTATCGGCCATAACAGCATCCTCCGCCGCGGAGCGGCGCAGAAAACACCCCGGCTAACAACTAACTGAGCCGGGGGAACTTCACCGAGACGACGGTGCGGGGCTGAAAAGTGCTGACGGTGCGAAAATAAATTTGATTTAATGATTTTAATTAAAGTTGCAGCGGAGGGAGACAGAAAACGGACTGGAGAGGAAGAAGAGGAGGAGGAGAAGGAGGAGGAGGAGGATGCAGCAACAGGCGTCACGTCGATGCTGCTGCTGGGGAGGCGCTGGAAAAAGTGTCAGAAACACTTCGAAAAGTCGACAAACTGCCGCAAAAACTGGCGCAAACCGAGCGGCAGGGACTCCCCGACCGAGCCTCAGCCGCGTCGGATCGGTTTATAAATGAACCGGGCTCGATTTAGGGCTAAATGTGTCTGGGCAAGGTCACCGTGTTGGTGCTCAAAGCTAGACGCACTTAGCACAGAAGAGAGCAGGAAACGAGGAAGAGGGCCTTCAAAATAAAGCAAGCAAACGTTCAAAACCATCAAAAACAACTCAACAATTACATTACCATTTCCACACACACACACACACACACACACACACACACATACATACATACATATATATATATATATATATATAGCAATCTTTGATATCCTCACTGACGAACTACCATAATCAGCTAAAGTGACAGTCTATCAGTTTTCTGAGAGGAAACATCGGTAATCAGAACTTATCAGATCCTTGAAAACATTTACTTAATCAATCATGACGAAAAACATCCACACAACACAACATCCAATATGGCTGCCACATTCACGGTAAAAACACAATTATTTACCTTCTCTAACAAGTCATAAACCAATCAATCAGCTATACAAGATCAGTTAGTGACAGTTTTTTTCTTTTCAAAAACATCACTTTTCACCCCAACAAGGTTGCAGCATTCACAGTGGAAGTAATAACCCGTTTATATGGACTTCTTAACCAAAAATCTGAACGTTAACAAATCTACGGCATACCTGAGGGAACATGGACTGACCAGCTAACAAATATTAGCATAACAAGCTGACAGTGACGTGTTTTTCTACAATTTAGAGCTTTAATCTAAGTAGCAACACGTTAACTAACAGATGTATGGTACACTAATTAGCTATTTGTTTAAATAAACCATAAGAAATAACGGCTTTTAGGTATTTTATGCTGCTTTTATGTCGGACTTTACAGAATGGAGTCTGTAAGCGAAACGTTTATAGCGATGTGGCTCAACAGGTGTTTTATTGTGACAGGCAGACCGGAAGAAGCAGCTCTAGCTTGCAGCTAGCTTGCAGCTCTTACCGTCTGGGACTGATAGCTCTACACATGGTAACTAGCAGCGAGGCTCCGACCAAAGTGCACCCAGATATGGATGCTTGCCTCCGGCTGAGCAGACTTTGACCCCCCCCCCCCCCTCCCACCCCCTCTTCCCCTCCGTGTCTCTCTCTCTCTTTGCTACCCCCCCCCACGGCGGAAAATAACCGCCGAATAACAGCCAGAAAAAGTGCAAACGGCTGCTAAAAGTTGCGCTAAAGAACGTGAAAACATGAAGCTGCTGGTGATAATTAGCCGCAGAGTGAATGAGGAAGAGGCGGAAGAGGAGCTGAAATTCCTCCGCTTGGATGCGCATCAAACTAGGAAGCAACACGGAGAGGAGAGAGCGACAAAAAAAAATCCCCCCCCGGAAAGCCCACTCCACGGAGCAGAGGCTAACTTTGAGTCGGCAGTTTAACTTGTTGCTGAGAGACGGGCAGCAGGTCGCTGCTAGCGGCGGAAAAAGGCTGACTTACCGCGGACTTTGTTGGGGTTGGGCTGCTTGCGCCGAGACATCGTGGCGAGGAGGATGATGATGATGATGATGATGAGGGGGGATGAAGTTAAAAAAAAAAAAAAAAAAAAGGGAGGAAGAAGCTGCAAAGTCGCTCCGAAGAGGAGAGGAATCAAAATGGCGTTTCTCCGAATGGATGTGCAAACTTGGACAAACTTTACTCCGGCTTCTCCTCCTCCTCCTCCTCCTCCTCCTCTCTCCTCCTCCTCCTGCTGCTGCTGCTCTGCTTCTCTTCCTCCTCTCCTCCTCCTCCTCTTCCTCCTCTCTGAGGAAACAAACAAGGCGAATTCAACTGTAGAAGTCTAACTGCCGCTCCGGAGGTTGGCTGAAGTGGTGGCCGGGCTCCAGGCTCCGTGCCCCGGCCTGTCTCTCGCCGTGTCTCGGTGTCTCTCTGCCTCTGAACCTGATCAGTAAAGCTCATCACGTGTTGTCTCCAGTCTCCAAGGGGACGTGGCCACCAAGCATCTCTGCCTTTACGCACGGACACACGTTGCTGTCAGGGGCGCGTCCAGGAAGTTTGCACCGCGGGCAAGGAGGGGGGAGAAAATGGGGGCCATGAACCACCAAAACAAACTTTATGGGTTTAAATTAACATATTTGGTTATCCCGTTGCCATGTATATAGAGAGGAATGAATAAATAAAATATATTCTACAACTCAAAAACACTTCATTTAAGATTTCATATATCCTTTTTTAAAAAGATATCACTGGAGTCAAAGCTGCAGTATGTAATTTTTATGAAAAATAAGCATTTTACATATTTGCTTAAACAAATATGTTATTTTTGTTTACATATTTGAATAACGAAATGTTGTGACAGTTACTTATGAGATTGATCCCTGAGCTACTGTTGTTGTCTGAAGAAATGCAACACTCCAGACCAAACACAACCAATCACAGGTAGGGGGAGGAGCTTAGCGCTGTCACTCAACTCATGTACTAGCTGCTAAATGTGCTAATAGCGAAGAAACAGCTTACCACTGTTTATCCACCATCATTGGTGACTATGCTAACTAGTCCTAGCGTTCACAACAGAATCTGCTGATGGGAAAAAAGATTGTGATTGGCAGAGCTAAGTCCCGCCTCCTGGGTCTGATTGGTTGTTTCTAGTTAAGTTGCACTCCAGCTTTAACATGACTGGCCGGATATAAAAGAAAACAAAACAAAAATTATATATATGCATAATTTTTGTTTTGTTTTCTTTTATTTTGTTTTAATTGCTCTCAAGTTATATTTTGCACTTTATTTAGGAATAAAGCACAATGTGTTATTAAAGTATTTTGTAGAAGGTTTGAAAAAAATAATTGATTTATTTATTCTTTATGTTTCTGTCATTTTATATGTGGGAAATAAATAAATAAAGCTAAATTAAACAACTGTTTACTTACTTACTATTTTTCTTCATTCAGATCTATATATTTTATATTTTAATTCAGTCTTCTGAAATTTGAAGCCAGCCTCCATGTCAGGGTGTCTGATCATGTAAAGTAACGGGGTGGGCCACTGGTCCAACTGGTCCCCTCTTAGTGGATCCACTGGTTTCTGGATCAGTTCCTGCTGGAACCAAACCAGCAGCAGCTCGATTCTGTTTAATCTGTTCATATTGATGATTAAAAATGTTTATTAAACAGTTTTATTGGAATATTTTATATTTTAACAGCAAAATATTCCAACAACTCTTTATGAAACTTTGTAAATCAGCACTAAATCTTAAGTAAACCGTTTTTAACCACCTTTAATGTGAAAGGTTGCTCTAAAATGTAATAGTAAAGGTAATATATCCTCATATTTAACCCAGCTGCAAATGAAACTCACAGTTTTCACTTTCAGCAAAGGCAATATTGACAATGAAACCAAGAACAAGCCTTTATTTCACCATGGAGGCGTTTAGAGATAAGAAACCCTCCCAGCCACACTTTAGAGTGGCTGCAGCTACCGAGTGGAGCGCTGATAAGGAGGCGCAGCCCAGCGGGGGGGAGGCAGAAGCCTGGGGGGAGGCAGCAGCCTGGGGGGAGGCATGGGGGGGTCTGGAGAGGATGCCACCGTCAGCCGGCCTCAGGGCGGCGCTGCTGTTTCCAGACTCCAGCTCCAGTTTCCACAGAGGAAAACTGCAGGATTTCAACATCGAGCAGGAAAACGTTCGTTCAGCTCCAGATCCGCATCATATTTCTGATCCGACCAGCAAAATAAAGACTTATTTACATTTAAAACTAATCGAATGTCTGTAAGAATCAACATAAAGTCATTTCAAAATAATTAAATGTTGAATAACATGGACTAATTTACTGGTGTTGAATAATAATAATGTCTAGATGTTTCTGCTGCGTTTGAACTCTGGATGAAAAATCAAGAAGTTCAATTTAACTGAGGAAGTAAAACCAAAAGGGAAAAGTTTGACCATAAAACACATTTAAAGGGAAATCACACCAATATACACGAATCCATCATCCATCCATCATCCATCCATCCATCCATCCATCCATCATCCATCCACCCATCATCCATCCATCCATCTATCATCCATCCACCCATCATCCATCCATCCATCTACCATCATCCATCCATCCATCATCCATCCTCCATCATCCATCCATCATCCATCATCCATCCATCATCCATCATCCATCATCCATCATCCATCCATCCATCCATCCATCCATCCATCCATCCATCCATCCATCCATCCATCACCCATAATCCATCCATCCATCCATCCATCCATCCATCACCCATAATCAATCCATCCATCCATCCATCCATCCATCCATCCATCCATCCATCCATCCATCCATCCATCCATCCATAATCCATAATCCATCCATCATCCATCCATCCATCATCCATCCATCATCCATCTATCATCCATCCATCTCTCCTCTAATCTCAGTGTACATCACTGTATCATCTGCATACTGTGTAATCCAGGAGGATTTTATCTCTAGTTTGTTGTTTCCTCTCTTTCTCTAAATCATTCTGATGTTTTCTAACAAACTGAATTTGTTTTCTGGGTGAGAATAAAGCCAATTTATTTACATTTTATCCTAATTTCTTTTCATTTTCTCTCAAGCAGCCACTCTTTCTTTTTTAGTTTGTCTTTTCTGAAGGTTTTTCTTCAGATTTTCCTCTCATTTGTTTGTTCAGTCTTTGTACTCTGCACACCTTTTCATGGGTAAAATAAAGTGGATGAAACAGAAAACATCCAAACTGAAACGATAACTTCCTGATTCTTTGAAATCAGCGTCATGCCCTGTGAACATGTCACTGTGTTTCTGCAGTTTGGAGCTTTGTGATTCGTTACTCAGTTCAGTCCTCAGGATTTCAGATCATTTCTGTTTTTTGTTTTCTGGACTTTTTGTGTTTTCTTGACCTGATTTAGATGAAGTTTGCTTCATTTCTTCACCATGTCATGAAAGATGTAAAACTCTTCAACATAAAGCTCTGAAAAGCTTTCTTTGTTCAGGAAGACCGTGAGGAACTCGGCTCCTCAGTGGTTTGTGGGAGGAGAACCTGACCCGTTCGGACCGCCGCTCTGCTGCAGGATGAAGATGTTTTCTGCCGGGTGAGCAGCAGCCGCTCCGACTCGGTGAAGCTGGAGACTAAATTTAAACGTCCTGCCGACTCTCATTGTTAAATTTAGTGCGAGCGGCTCGACTCCTCGCTCGCTGCATGTCTGCTTGCTCTCCCACATTCCTGACAGCCCTCCATCTCCAGATACAGACCCCTCCTCCTCTCCTCCCATCATCCCCTGCTGGAGGGAGCGCAGGCAGCTCTCCTCCCATCACACCCCTCCTCCCCTGCGGGCGGCTGCAGCCGAGCAGGAAGAGCCTCTCCGCCTGTCTCGGGCTGGTTCGGCCTGCTGCTGATGAAGGATCTGGGTGTTTCCAGCTCTGTCAGACATTTTGAGCTGCTCCTGTTTGGCTTCCTGCAGCAGCAGCGCCGCTTTTACTCTGAACAACGAGAAGGCAGCGGCTCTCTGACACTTTTACTGAGTTTTGATAAAGTCAAGATGAAGGCAGTTCTTGTTTTCACTTCCTCCTCTCTGCTGCTGTTCAGTTGAGATGATTCCATGTTTGGCCTGAAGTTTTTCTGCCGTGCAGGGTTGTGGCATCAGAGCGGGCATCCTGCAGCGTTCCTGCAGTGTTCCTGCAGCGTTCCCGCTCCGGACAGACTGCCGTGGCAGTGATGCTTCCTGTGGGACTCAGAGCTTTTGAGGAACTCGGTTCCCCGGGAGGAAACCGGATCTGAGGGGAGATTTAACCAGAACCAAGATCTCTGAGTCATGGCTGCTGCATCTTTCTTTCAGTTTGACCCACAGGCGTTTGGTTCGACCTGCTGGAACAACAACAGTTTATTAAAAAGTAAAACCATAAAGTCTGAAGCAGATCCCAGTTTGTAACCTGCTTCATCCTCTCCATCATTTGTTCACTTGAAGCATCAGAAACTTTTCAACACCTGCCAACATCTGGGGTTTTGTTACATTTAGTCACATAATCCATATTAATTAACTGCAGTTTATGGAAATCTAACATGTTTAAATGAGTGAGCGGCTCAGAATGAAGCGAACAAACAGTCTCAGTTTGAGTCTAAAACTCACAAACTGATGTAAACATGATGAATTTTACTATCTTGAAGGTAAAACAGCCACCTGTTTGCTCTTAGTTAGCTTTCTGAGGCTAATGCTAGTCATGATGCTACCACTTTTACAACTTCCTGTAGCTGCTTAAGCTAGCTGATGTAAAAACAAACATGATAAATTGGATTTTATATTGTGTTGGTTTGGGTGCCGCTAACTACAAAGCTAGCTGTGCTAACCCTACAGTATGAATCATAAACATTAGCTCTGCTAACGCTAAACTGTTATAATAACAGTGTTTAGTGCAGCGGTGCCCAAAGTGGGTCCTGGAGGCCCGGCATCCTGCATGTTTCAGTTCTCTCCCTGGTTTAGCTCACCTGGACCAAATGACGGCTCGTTAGAGGCGTAAGGAGAACACTGACCTGCTGAACAGGTTGTTACCACCAGGGAGAAAACTAAAACATGCAGGATGCCGGGCCTCCAGGACCCACTTTGGGCACCACTGGTTCAGTGGAAACTAAAGCAAAAGTGCTAACTTCAGCCATGTTGATACAAACCATGTGCCATGAGGACTCAACGCTCTCAAAACAATTCATGAGATTTTTTTACACATATTTGTCACCCAATGTAAGTGTTGTGTTATGTACACTTCATATTTTAATCTGTCTTAATCTGCCATTTTCTTAATAAAGCTAGGTCAGCAAAAGATGTTAAACTGCTACACAAAAAATTAGCTCTGCTATTAGCAGAATTATACCCAGCACTTTTATCCTTTTCTATGATATTTAAACTTTAAACATACTAAACTTTTCAGGAAATGTCTCCAAACTGTTCATTTTCTTACTTCATGTAAAAGCTAGCTGTGCTGCGTTGCTAATAGCTTCAATAACAGGAAGTGGAGATGAAATTTTCGCTGTGAATTTTTGACCTGTTTCTTTTTTTAATGAAGAAAAACCCTTATTTAGTTCAAGAACCACATTCTTGAACTAAATAAAATTATTCCAAGGTTCACAAATGGCCCCCGGGCCAGACTTTGAATCAGACAGTCACCGAATCATCCCATCTTATTTTGCTTGTTTATAAAGATAATCGACAAGTTCAATAAAAAAATGTCAAATTTTCTTTGTCATATTAATTAAATGCATAAAAACTGAAAATCGGCCCAATAAACAGCATTTTAGCTGACACAGATTGTTTTAATTTTACCTAACATGTCAGTGAATCAGTCCTAAATAAGCAAACACACACACACACACACACACACACACACACACACACACACACACAGAAAGGCAGGCAGACAGATAACATGATTACGTCACTAATCCAATCACAGCCTTTCACTCCCCTGTTCAGATTAATGGCCGCTCCGCCTAACGATGATCCACTGTGGATCCTCAACACGCTGACAGGAAACGATTCAGTTTCTGAGTGAACGATTCAGTTCACATCACACTCTGAATGTTTCAAGAGAACCCAGATATTTACATACAGCTGTGGTATATTTATCTTCTTTGTAACATATAAATCAAAGTAATCTAATCTTTGTAGAAAATGAATCTGTAAACCAAAGTCCAGGCCTGTTCGTGTCTCTTTTTTCCATTTGGCTACATCAGCAGGGTAGCGCTCGCTGTTCTTAGCAAATGTAGCAAACAGAAACACTGTTACTAAAGGAAAATACTTTGTTTCATATCTAAAAAAATATATATTCAAGAAGATTTTATTTGCAAAAATCTGATTCTGTGCTGAAGGGATGAGTTCGACTGGATGGAGGGGCAAACAAAATCATCCGGATGTCCCCATACGGCCCCGGGCCACACTTTGGACATCCCTGACTAACAGGAGAGATTTATCTGGACTTTCTGGATGAGAAGAAACCAAGAAGGAGACGTGGAGGAAACTGACCCTGAACATAATGACCAGAGTTCAAAGTTAGAAGGTTAGAATGGTCTAGTCAAAGTCCAGGCCTGAAACCAACTGAGAATCTATGTGTTAAGACTGTTCAGATTCTGCTTCACATCTGGTTGTCATGTCAGCAGAACTCCTCTTTACATTTTCATAAAGTAAACAAAACAAAAAGCAGCAGAAAAACAAAGATCTTCTCTTCTGGCGCGTCCCACTCCAAACCTGTTCCTCTGCCGGAGCTGATTTGGGTTTTCTACTGAGCCGCTTTGCATGTTTTCAGCTCATCACTGCAGCTCTGCGTGCGTTCACCCGCTCACCAAACAGCGCAGCTGCAGAAACGCTGATCAGACGCTCAGTTTGGGATTCTGAATTTGCTTCAGAGTTTCAGGAAACAAAAGTGAAGAAACTTTTCCTTCGCATCCTGAGATCCAGAGAGGCAGAGGAGCGAGTGTGATGTTATTTATTGGACTGTAACCATGGAGCTGTTGCCGAGGAACGACCCATCGCACACAAAAGGGTGGATTCATCCATTCATCCAGGGGAGTTAAAGAAGAGGAGGAGGAAGAGGAGGAAGAGGAGGAGAGGCATCCTGAGTTGCTGCTTTCCCAACCCAGCGGCTCCAGAGTTGACACAGTTGTTGTTGATGAAACTTTACACACCCCGCCTCTTCCTCCTCCTCCTCCTCCTCCTCCTCCTCTTCCTCCTCCTCCTCCATTGGAGCGCTGTCCGGACAGGCAGGCAGTCACATGAAGCCAACACCTGTCGGCGGTGTGGGGGATGAAGAGCACATGCTGCTGCTGCCGGCCAGCAACAGTAACAAATGTTCTACTGACCGACCCGGTTCGGCCCGACCCGGCCCGGCCCGGTTCGGCCCGGCGTCCTCCAACGCAGCACAACACAGCCGCAGCAAACTGCAACCAGACATGTGCTGTGCAGAAGGACGAGGAGGGGGAGGGAGGATGCATGAGGCGGCAGCAGGCGGGGGAGAAAAACCGGTTTCCAATAGAGACGGATGATTTGTAGGTAACAGTTGTTTGCCTTGCAGCCTGAGAGCGGCGGGCCGGAGAACCGGATCAGGATCAGCAACCGGGCCGCACAGATCCACACCCTGCTGAGGCACAAACTCCAGGTTTACAACCGGAAAACCTGGAAACAGGTGAAAACTAAAGCACAAACACACAGAAAACATGTTGAAATTGCGGCACAAAAAACAGAAAAGATGCTCAAACTGCAGCACTAAACCCCTGGTTAAAGCTGCAGCACAAACACCCTGAAAACATGTCAGAATTGCAGCAACAAGAGTAGACTGAGGCACCAACAGAGGAACATGAATCAGTTCTTGCTGCTGCATCACATGTAAACCTTCACCTGCATCATCAACCTCCTTATTCTGGTTTGATCTGAAACTTTGTGGTTGTTACGGCTCATCTCTGTGCATCGCCCCCTGCTGGATGGAACCGGAACTTAGATGGCGTCTTTCTACATCCTCAGATCAGAGACAGACTGATGGATAGATAGGAAGAAAGAAAGAAAGAAAGAAATAAAGAAAGAAAGAAAGAAAGAAAGAAAGAAAGAAGGAAAGAAAGAAAGAAAGAAAGAAAGAAAGAAAGAAAGAAAGAAAGAAAGAAAGAAAGAAAGAAAGAAAGAAAGAAAGAAAGAAAGAATGAAAGAAAGAGGAGGGAGGATGCATGAGGGAGCAGCAGCAAGTTTGGTTATGTTGTTCCAGCAGCAGATCTCTCACATGGGTTAGATTAAGGGTGTCCAAAGTGTGGCATGGGGGCCTTTTGTGGCCCTCTGGATGATTCTGTTTGGCCCCTCAGGTCACACATCGTCAGTATTTTTCATTTATTTACAACATTTCTGTTTTCATTTATTACACTTTGCCAGAAAACCAATGTTGCCAGACTTTTGTTGCCAAACAAGGACAAACACCCTAAGTTCCTAAAAAAAAAAAAAAAAGAAAAGAAATCGGTCATTTAATACAATGATTGATCAACAATGACTCACAGATTCCACTATTACAAAAATCAGACTGCTGTGCTTTATTAAACTCTTGTCAATGTTGTTTTTTTTCTGTTTTAATATAACAATATTTAGATAATTTTGGCGCTAATGGCTAACAGTTTTGACACCTCTGGGTTACCCTAGCTGGGTGACGGTTCCCGCTCCGGTCCTCGCAGCTCCAGAAAAACCCGCGTGTGTTTGAGTCGGGACCTGGAACGACCAGTTTTTGTGATGCTGATGCGTCAGATACCGTTGCCATGACGTCGATTCAACTGTGGCTGCGGGGAGGAGGGGGGGTGGGCGGGCGCCGACTAAAACTCGCACAGTAAGGCAGACAGACAGAAACTTGAGGAAAACGCCGATGTTTCGGCTTGTTTCGGGTTGTTTCGGCTTGTTTCGGTGGTTTTAAGTTTGACATCAAACTTCGGTTCTGGACCAGCAGGTCCAAACTGGAGTCAAGATGGCTGCTCGGATGGAAAGACATGAGAAGCTGCTGATGATCAGGAGAAACCAAACAACAAATGAGTCTGGAGTTTACCGGACTGGAGGTTACTGGGAGGGGAAGACCGCTGCCTCCCTCTAGTGGCCGACTGACCTTACTGCAGCTTCCTGATCCGCCTCCATAATTAAAGAACGATCAGCAGAAACGGGTCAAAGGTCACCTACTGGTTTAGTCGTTTTGATGTAATAAACTGATTTTCCACGACAGAATGAATTAAAATACCAGTGATGTTGGTTTAGATCTATTTCCTTGTCATTAAATTGTAAATCATGTTTTTTCTTGTCATTTTCATTTTGTATATTCAACATCCTGCTTTTTGAGCAAGTTTTATATTTTTCTTTATTTAAAATCCTAAAACAGAAATAAAATGGGTTTCAACAAATATCCTGAAGTAGATCAATACTTTTAAGTTGTTTTTTTAAGGCCATGTAACATTTGTTGCACTAAAGAAGTTTTATTTAGCTGTTCTGAAGGCTAGTATAGCTTTTAAAGATTGTTGCAGACCCTTTGACTAGACCACTGCAGTAACTTAATTCTCTCATTTAAAATGTTTCTGTGCAAAATCCAATAAATGCTAAAGATCAGTGACATTCAGTGCTTTTGAAATTCTTTATTTGTTAGTACACAGTGTTATTATTGTTATGAAAACAGAAAAAGGGATAAAACCACATTTGATTTGGTCAAGGATTGTAAAACTTCATGCACAGGTTCAGTTTCCAGACAGACAGGAACAAATTGTGTCTAACGGTTTGAAACAGGCCCAAAATAAATCAGTAACTAATCAGAAATTGGCTGCGTTGGTCAAATTTTCTCTGAAATTAAAGACAAAAATGGGAATTTTAATTATTTTAATTTTAAATGTCATTAAAATGAGCTAAAGATTAAATTACAGAACAAATTTACACAATTTTCCATCTGAAGCTTCTTTCATTTAACTACTAAATTAATCTTTCAGGTTTATGATTTTGTGTCTTCACAGAGCGATTATAGCTGATGGATTACCTGATACTGGAAACACTGATCCTCAATATGAAGTTTGATTTACGCATTTTGTTGATTTTAAGAACAATTTCAAATGATTTCACGACAGAAAAATTATCATGATGAATGTAACTTGTAGAATTTGTTGCTTTTTCTCACTGGATGAAAGGTCAAAGGTCACGGCACGACCTTGACTTCCACCATTGCCGTCATCTAAAAGGAAACACAGTTATTAGCATCAAAATGCTAATGTTACAACAACCTGTTTTTTAAGGTTTTAATGTCAAATTTAAAGTAAAATCTCCAGTTGGTGTTTATAATGTACAGATAAGTTTTTTCTCAAGACACTTAGCAGAAATAAAAACGTTTTGTTTTCCTTTCGTAGTTAAAACTTCATCAGATACATCTCAACATTTTCCTCAGGTTGTAGCAAATATTTTAGACTTTTGATAAAAGATTGTTGGATTTACCAAATTCATTGTACATTTTAGCCTCATAAAAACAAATTTTAATTTATAAAACGCTTTAGCTTTGCTATGTTTTTGGTAGCTAGGTTAATTTGACAATTATAATTTTTAGCTAATATTTTAGCTAATTTAAAAAAAAGTCTTTTTAATATTGAGCTACAGTATCTTAAGCTGTTATTATTTGACTTTTGCACATTTAGTACGCTAATGCTAATGACTTAGCAAGCAGTAACCACTTTAGCTAATGCTTAGCTAACATTTATTGCTGTAAACTGATAAATCTTGAGATAAATTAATGTAGTTTTAACCTATAGCTACACAAAACTAAACAGTTTAAGTTTACTATTTCATCTCTACTTATTTTTTTCTAAACTGTGGAAATCTGAACATTTTTAACCATTTAGCTAACGTTTAGCTAATGTGTGGGCTGCTAAATCTATTTCATCAAATGCCGGCGCATCAACTTTCAGCTGCAGCTTACTCTAATAAAAATGTAAGTTCTTATCTACTTAATTTTTCCTTTTTTAAGTTAATGATGACAATAAATAATTTTAGCTAATAAATCCATAATAGGTAACCTTTTCAGTTTCGCTACAGTTTATTGCTAATAGTTTGGCAAAACCCCATAATCTTTGGTTGTTTTAAATTTTGGCTAATATTTTATTTGCTACATTTTATCTTTAAATACTTTTACCTCAGTTGTAGCAAAGAACATTCTACAGGCTAATCTTTTTAACCTCATTTGGCTTTTAAGTTAATCTTGAAGTTTGATTTTGAGCGACCCGTTGTGGTATTTACATCGGGCAGGTTGTCGCAGTCCAGCACCACCAGGAGAGTCTGGAGTCCCGGCTTCGTCGGTCTGAACCCGACCTTGCGGGATATTTGGCCCATAGAAGGAATCGTCCTGACAGAAAACATGTTTTAAATATAAAGCAGAGGAAGCTGCAGGTGAGGCAGGTGAACCGGGTTTACCTGTAGTTGTAGACCTGAGTCTCCAGCAGTCCGGCTCCCTCCATGGCCAGCTTGGCACCGGTGAGGGGGAAGCCCATGGTGTTGGTGAAGGAAACCATGACGTACATGTCACGATTCACCTGAGGCTGCCCACTCAGCTGGGTACAGGTACACACATCAACAAATCAGTGTGAAATCTTCAGACTATTGAAGGTTTCATGGATGTTCAGTCTGGGTTTTACTGTTATGTTCAGCGGTGGAAGCTTCAGGGCGATGGTCTTGACCTCTGACACCTCCACATCGTCGGTTTGTCCGGTCACAGTGACCTCCAGGCTGCTGTTAGAGCCCAGATAAGAGATGTACTCCTGAGGCAAAAGCTCAAACACCTTAATGCTACCTGCAACAGAAACACAGACATATCTAAAATGTCCTGGGAATCCCTTTTTAATTCCAGAGATCTGAAGTCAAAGCCACTCACTCTGGAAGGCGTCCAGACGAAGCCTGAAGTCCTCAACTTTCAGTGGATCTGATGCGACCACGCCGGTGTAGTAGGTGGGGCTGATCTCCATGTGAACTTTCACCAATTTCATCGCCTCACTTTGGTTGTAAAAAGTCACTGAAACCCTCAGAGGCTCGCCCACATAGCCCTGGACAGATGGGGAAGAGGCATAGAGTTAAGGTCCTCTGTTGTACTTTGGTCTGTTGAGGTCTGCTGGACACGACTGCCTTCAGATACTGAATGCTACACAGAAAACCCCTCGGCAGGAAACAGCGTTCACACTGAACTGGTTTGTATGCAACACCGAGCTGATAATGGTCTGGTGGTGATGAAACGGGGTTGACAACTCAACCAACCCATCAAACTCACTAGTATGTAGACCATTGGTAGACTTGACACGTCCCTGGTCTCTTGTGGTCAAAAGGTGAAGATTTTGATTTACCGGTCAGTTTATGTTCCTACCCTCATCTAAGGTCATGAGATTTGGGTACAGACTGAAGGAACGAGGTGATGGATAAAAGCACCTGAAATGAGAGTGTCTGGACTCTCCCTTAAAGACAGACGCTCAGCCATCCAGAACGGACTCAGAGTAGAGCCACTGGTTCTTCATGCTGACAGGAACCAGTTCATACCTGTCAAATCTCCTGTTTTGGCCAAAAAACTACCATGTTTTACTTCTCTTTCCTGCCGTGCTCCAGTATCTCCCTTAAGTTTCCCGTATTATAGTAATTACGTCGCACTACCCTTGGCAAGTTGTATCTGTGATGTCGTACAACTCAAAGCCTTATCTCTCAGGATGGATGGATGGACGGACGGACGGATGGATGGACGGATGGACGGATGGATGGACGGATGGATGGACGGACGGACGGATGGATGGACGGATGGACGGATGGTTTCCTTACCGCCTGAGCTGAAATCTGGATGGACAGCTTGGAAGCAGGGAAGTTGGATCTGTCTCTTGAACATCCGTACTGCTCAGCCAGAGCCATGGTCTGCTGATCTGCCGGACTTCCTGTAGATTCAGATTTTTTCCATTCACCTTCCTGTGCTAATCCTGGTAACTTTGACCGCATGACATATAAAGCTGTTTAAAATGACCTTCTGGATGCTTATAGGTCCCTGTGATGTCCTCAGGTCCCCAACCGCTCAGTGACTTGGTGTAAATGAGCTTTCCAACATAAGTCGTGTCCACCTTGAATGGAGTCATATTGCCATACTTGTCACTCTTCATGTGGATCAGGTCGCTGTTCACCTGGAGGACAGTCAGCTATCACTTGACTGATTTATCTGATAACTCAGGTTTAATGTTGATCTCCTTCCAGTCTAACCTCAGCGAAGACGAAGCCACAGTCGAAGGGGTGACACAGCTCACCGTCCCTGATGGCAATGACAGGCGCCGGACCGCAACGGAAATATCCTGGAACACAGCGAGACACGGTTGGGTTAATCGGTGCTTCCTGTGGGTTTGGGATGTTTCTGTTGTTCTGCCTCACCGTCTTTGGTCTCCTGCGGAGTCGCATCCACCGCCTGCCATCCAGAGTACTTTGGTGGAAGATCGACTCGCTTCATGAACGCCTCGTTCCAACAGTGGTAGTTCCTGCACAGAAACCAACTCAGTGACTGTCGTTGGCCATAAATGACAGTTTATGGCCAATAACCATAAACTGGTCGTTGGTCATGGTCAATGGTCATTGACGGCCATGGCGGTTGCTGACAACCCAAAAGGTTTAAAAACCCTAAACAAAAGTTAAGCTTGTTCCATGGTGTCGTGCGGAGCGTTTGGACCAACCAGATAGAGTCCTGGGTCTTGTGTCTGTCAGGCGTGCCGTCCGGCTTGAAGATGAGTTCGGTCTTCAGGTTGCCCGTGTTGTCGTGGGCTGAGTTGAAGTTGGTGACGACTCTTGATGGGATCCCAAGGCATCGCAGGACTGCAGACAGACAAACCGTTTAGCATCAAATATTCAAACTTTAACACATTCACCAGATAAGAACTCAGATAATAGACAAGAAATATAAACTGTTTTTGTCCATATTGTATTCTATCTTCTAATTTCAGCAGCATCATAAGCTGCTAATCTCATTTTAACATTTTAGTAAATCCTTTGAGACACTTTTACATTTAACCAACAAACTCTATTTTTTGGAAATACTCCAACTCTTTTACCCGTTCAGCTAACGTTTCATGTATTAATCCTGTCACCTCTTGCTTTTGCAAACATCTAGTTAGTACTTTTTAAATGTCAGGTTTTTACATTTAGCAAACGTTCCAGCTGTTAAACTCACGACTGTTAGTCTTTTATCTTTAGCTAAATGCTACTTAGCTAAAACTTTTGCTTAATCAGAGGCTTTTGATTGTTTTTCTCATTTAGCAAACTTTGCAGCTATAAAAATTTTATTCAAATTTTAGCTATTACCAGGTAATATTACCCATAATAACATTTATTTATTTATGCAATGTTACAGCTCTAAAACAAATTTTGACTGAAATCTGGAACAACAAATGAAATTCTGGCCATAAAAGTGTTTTATTTGATTCAGGTTTTTACAGTGTGTTGCTGTGTAGTTTTTACAGTGCGTCTTACAGGTGTTGAGGACGCCGGCGTACACCCAGCACTGAGCAAACGACACCGGCGCTCCTGAGGTGTGGTACTTCTGCAGGATGCTGGCGCTTCCTGTCCAGGTCGTTGGCGGCGTCCCCATGGAGAAGTCATCGCTCCAGTTCCCAATCAACACTCCGTTGTCGTCCTGGGAGTTGATCTAGAGGTCAAAGGTCAGTTTACAGGTGGAGACAGAAAACCAACAAAAACTAAATTTAATGCTTGTTTTGTGGATTCTGAATGAAGTTGTTGGTGTAAATAAAACCTGATGAAGAATCAAACACTGAATGGTCTCACCAAAGCAGATGCAGTGCGAACCATTTTGACAACGTCACCGCGGTTATGAATCGACATCCGGCAGGCGTCCATGATGTAAATACAGGCGTCCAGAATGCCTTCCTCAAACTGCAACAAGAAACTCCGAACGTTAACGGCAGATTGGGGCGGATCTGTGCTCTGCTGGTTCATACGGCGGACTACCTGTCCGTAAACCCAGCCTCGCTCAGTCACTTGGTCCGGGGTCCCCATATAAATCAGACCAGTTGAGTTCAGAACGTACTCAGAGCGTCCGGCATCATCCGGGTAGAAAACATCATCATCTGCAAACATGATCAGAAACCGACTCACAGTGGCCCAGTCAAACTCCACACAGATGTTGCTGTTTAGTAACTTTACTCAGAAAACTAGAAGTTGCTTCAAATAATTGTGGGAAATATAAAATGAAGAGAGAAATTAAAATAAATAAACTATTTTCTTCAGGTTTGCTATCAGATGTTGAAGTTGACGAAGCTTTCAACCTTTGGAAACAGAAATTCCCACAGTAAGCTCATTATTTTGGTGTACCTGGATTCCAAGGGTTGAACAGCAGGTAAAAGTTGGTGTTGGGGTCCTTCTCGGTCCGCTGCATCCCGTTTCCCATGGCGACAGCCACGTACATCCGGTACAAGCCCACGATGGCCTTGGAGCTCGCCGTGACGCCGAGGGAAACGACCGTATCTCTAGCTTCAACAATCTGACCGGCCCAGGCCGCACCAGAATGGTTACCGAAGTTCACCACCACCAGGGACTCCTTGTTGGCCGCCGGGTCTGCGCCTGGAGGACAGAAATACAATTCACATGAGACTCAGGAAAAGAAACGTTCTGAACAAAATGATAGGACCGTCCTCGCCTAGCAGGCTCGATTCTTCTAGCACTGAGTTCAATCAACATGACTCGTCTTTTATGTCGGAGTACTGGAGAACGTTGTTTGGTAACGCTGATATCGTCTTCCACTCTACAGTCTTAATGTTTTTAGTGTTAGAAAGTCAATACAACGTGACTTTCCCATGTGACGCTGCGTTCAATGTTTCTGATTTTACAGTAGATCGTAAACCTATCCTCCGTTTGGGAAAGGAGGGATGAATGTTTGTGCCACTGAATATACGCTGTAAGGACTTTTAATAAAAAAGACATTTTTGCATGAACTCTGTGAGATTTCTCCATGTGCAGAGATTTTTTATAAAACAGTTGCGGCCTGTAAAGCAGCTAAACTGGGATTAGCAATCTGGTTATCAGGCAGTCAGCTTGTGGATGAAACCATCTGGTCTTGGACCTGCATTACTAATATTGCAGTTATATGTTTATGGTTGTCTCTTCAAAATAAGAGTCTGGGTACTAAAAGACTTGCAGTGAACACATTGGTCTCTTTGTCCTCCTGTTGGGTGGGAACACTTTTAACCTGAAGCTGGATTAACTGAACCAAAGAGTGAAGTCGGTCCTTAAGGCAGCAAAACAAATGTTGCTGTTCTCTAGCAAAGAAAAGAAGACGAGGCCAAAGACAATGACCGACGACTCAATGAAACCTCCGTAACTCTTCTGGCAAAGCTAGCAGATACTTTGTACACAAGGAAACCAACCAATCAGAGCAAAGATCAGATCTGAAACTCACCAATCAGGAACTCCAGCTGGAAGTCGTCCTGTGGCGTCACCGGTCGGCTGAAGGAGACGTCGATGATGAACTGCTGGCCGCGGCGCACCACCAGCAGGTTGGTCATGTACTCGCCGGTGTAGTGGTGCGCCGCATTGACGTCCTTCCGCATGTCGACGCCCACCACCAACAGTGCGTCTGACACAGACATTTTGTTTTTAGTGATTCAGCTCGTTCTGGCAGCAATGAATCATTGGAAAACGAATCATACCAACTCCAGGTTGCGCCGATCTTGGAATGAGATCGGTTTCTCCGTCGAAAGGCTCGAACTCACGGAAATCATCATGATCAATGTGAAGGTTTTTATTCGGCACCTAAAGGAGAAACAGAAACGCTTGATGAACTTCATGTTGTTTAACTTATAATAATAATGATAATAATGTTCATGTTGGGATGTTTACCCGACTCGCGTAGCGAAAACTTTTTTTCATCGTGAAAATTCTTCGTGTGAAATCACGTCCAATAAAAAAAGCTTAAAAAGAGGAAATATCTGAGATGTTATAAAACATTAAATACTTTTTAAATGTGGAAGCGTGTTGTCTTCAAAAGACAAATATCATTACTGAAAACCTAAAAACTAGACGAAAGAATAAGCTAGCAGAAAATGCTAGAACTGGCTCTCAAAAACGCTGAGTCACTGGTTGCCATGGTGATTCCCGCTCCTTTCAGTCCAGCAGTTTGTTTTCCTCACTTTGGTTCCAATTTTAAATGAAATATTAAAAACTAGAGCAGTGTTTTTCAACCACTGTTCCACGACACACCTGACGATCACTCACGGCACACTAGTGTGCCGCGGAACAGTGGTTGAAAAACACTGCTGTAGTTTTTAATATTTCATTTAAAATTGGAACCAAAGTGAGGAAAACAAACTGCTCCTGAAATATGAAAGTTGAAGATTTAAATTTGTATTTTATGTTATTTAAATATAAAAATATGATTTCAGTAGTTTTTTTGGACATAAACAGTGAGTTATTAATGACATTGTTCAGAGGTGAAAGTTCAATTCATGAAGAAATATTAAATCACATAATGAGGTTTTATTGATACAAATAAATGTATTTCACAAATGTTTAACAGTAATAAACATTCCCACTTAAAACTATTAAACAAAATAAATAAAATCTAGTAACTGTTCAACTCAATGTAGTAATAAATGAGGAAAAATCTGATTTAAATATAAAAATATGTTTGCAACATTCA
>NW_006800486.1:139264-151205 GCF_000485575.1 Poecilia formosa | reverse complement strand
TGAATGTTGCAAACATATTTTTATATTTAAATCAGATTTTTCCTCATTTATTACTACATTGAGTTGAACAGTTACTAGATTTTATTTATTTTGTTTAATAGTTTTAAGTGGGAATGTTTATTACTGTTAAACATTTGTGAAATACATTTATTTGTATCAATAAAACCTCATTATGTGATTTAATATTTCTTCATGAATTGAACTTTCACCTCTGAACAATGTCATTAATAACTCACTGTTTATGTCCAAAAAAACTACTGAAATCATATTTTTATATTTAAATAACATAAAATACAAATTTAAATCTTCAACTTTCATATTTCAGGAGCAGTTTGTTTTCTAGAGTCACGTTTCTTCCTCCAGATTTACATAATTGATAATTTTATCATAAAAAGTTGAACCATTAGAATAAAGTAAAAGTATGTCAGTAAAGTTTTTCCATCTTTCTGAGTTTCTGCTGATTAAATCGTCTGCAGTTGGAGACTCACCGTTCAGACGCAGAGGTGTCGGCCCGGCCCGGTTCTGATCCGATCAGAAGACGATCCGATCGGCGCAGCATCACTTTTTATTCACTAGCTCCACTTCCTGTTTTCATAACGTTGCTGCAGAGTTTCCTCTCCTTCTGAGGACCGGCCACCACGAGACATAAAACCAGCAAACATTTTAACTAATATTATCAGGTTTTACTTCTAATGAATTTAAATTATTGTTGGAATTTTGTTCACTTCTTGTTTTTAATTTAAATTGATGAATTTCTGACATCACTGGAGGAAAATCCTCATAAAACAGGAAGCTTGTCAGACTGAAGGTGACCTTGACCTTGACCTTGACCTTGACCTCTGCTAAGTTTTCCATCAGCAAAATTAAAGGCTCTGTGCAATAAATAAAATATTCAGAGAGAAGTTAACTATTTTTCTACAGAAAGTCTAAAATAAAACACTTTGAACCAATTTAAATGTGTTTAGCCTTATCTGTTTTATTACATTAATAAATGAAAAATATTTCATATTAAATCATAAAAACAAACTGGAACTGATTAATTTACATTTTTCCTGACACTTTGAAGCTCATCAAACTGTTTCAGGATGAATTCATGTTTTCACATCCGATGGCTGCCATGTTGGATTTTAGGATTTATTTTATGGATTTTTTTTTAAATAAAAAAACTGCTGCACTGAATGGTTCAGAGAACCAACTTCTGGCTGTAATATTAATAATAAATGACTTTTTATTTATTACTCTGCAAAAATACAAAATCCTACCAAGTGTTTTTTTTAAAAAAATCTAGTTTCTGGTTCAAATATCTTAAAACAAAACGACCTTAGAGGTAACATTTCATTAACCTGTAGGAGTTTGTTTTAAGTTAATACTTCTTGAATATTAAAATAAAATTCCTAATTCAACTGGCAGATTCATTCACTGGTAGAAAAATGTCATGTTATAAATGAAGAAAATTATTTTGATCAATATTGAAGAATATTGACTTTTAAAAAGCTCCTATTTCTTGATGAAACGTTACCTGTAAGCCAGTTTGGATTGATTTCTACTCTCTGGTATTTGCATCAGCATTCTGCTGCCTTGTACCAAGCAGGCTTTGGGTTCTTGGGGTCAAATATTTAAATAATTTTGGTCAGAGGTCTTCAACATGGGGGTCGTGAGCCAGACGGGGGACACAGATAATGCAGGGGGGGTCAGGATATTTCTGATTTATCAAATATTTCTGTATATTTTTTATGTAAAGTTAAAAAACATCCAACATGTAAAAACTGATGAAATGATGCATAAAATAAAGTGTTTCAGTCAGAAATGAACACACTCAGTGAACAGAAGTTTGTTCATTTTGGTAAAATTCAGCATTTTATGCAAAATATCACAAATTAAACCATCATTAACTTTGATTTTCAAGTTTGTTTTATTTATGTTAATTTGGCTGAAAAACGATGATTGGTCCAAATGATTCATATAACTCTGAGTTTTCAGGAACATTTAACAATGATAATAATGTATTTATTTGTCCATTAAAGCAGATATTAAACGTCTCGGTTCAGTTTGTGACGTTTGGGGAAGTAAAGTTCCTCCAGAACGTTCTCGGGTCGCAGCGGCCCGTTTCTCTCCGGTCGGTTTAGAGAAGCTACAGATTTCTACAGAATTAAAATCTGCTGACTCCTGGTTTGATAAAAGTTGGTTTCCTCCGGTCGGGTCGCTCCGACTCGCTGCTGCTGATCGCTTCCTGTTTTCTCCAGACGTCAGATTAAACCGTCCGACAGATTAAAGCTTCAGGTTTTAAATTTCAGATTGATAAACAAACAGAGAGAAAACGGGTCGAAAGGGAAACTCAACCAGTTCATTCATGAACTCATTTCACAGGAACATTGAAATAAAACGTGAACAAAAACACAAACTGATTGTACGCTCGTTATTTATCAGACTGACAACAAAAAATTAAAAGTTTATCAGAAACTAAGTACACCCCTCTGGTAAACAGCCTGAAGCTGTAACTCTCGGTGAAAGTCCTGTTAGTGAACTTAGTGGTGGCAGCATCATGCTGATGGAGCTAAGTCCTGGAGGAAAACCTGCAGAAGAGCTGAGACCGGGGTCAAAGTTCAGCTTCCAGCCTGAACATCCAACAAGAGACATTATGGTTTAGATCAGAGCACATTCATGGGTTAGAACGGCCTAGTCAAAGTCCAGTTAACTGATGTTCTCAGATGTTTATCAAAGAAAAAAATAGAACATTTTTGGACACATTATTCAGGGGTTGTTTTTTTTTACAAAATGTGTAATTTTAATGTCGTTTATCAGTTTCATATTTCATAATCAGCTTTTTCATAAATACAGTGACTCAGTTTGTGTTTCATAAACACTTTAAGGAATGTGAACAAGATTCCTAATAAACCTGTTAAAGTTTACAAATGTTTACTTCGGAAAAAATAGAAAAACTTTGAGTTTTAAAACACATGCAAGAAGCGCAGACTGCTGCAAATACATATCCCCACCACCAGAGGGCGGTGTTGGCACGTAAAACAAACTGAATCCGTCATAAAAATAAATAAAAATAACAGTTTTCATCTTCTTAGTTTAGTTTTTAGTGAATCAGGAGAAGAACTGATCATACCAGACAGAAGAGAATAAAAAAGGTTCAAGATTTAAATAAAAACAGGGAAAAATAACTGGAACCAGAAGTTCCGTGTTCCTGCAGTTCCTGTTGTTCACCAGCAGAGGTCACTGATGTCCCCAATCGCCACACGTGGGGCAGGAGGTGAGAGAGTCTGTCCAGCTGTGTGCCGGCTTCTGATTGGACAGATGGTCCAACGGTAAAAGTCGGGAGACAAGGTCAAACAGAGACATCACACCTTGTCGGCAGCGTGGCTGTGCGGTGTTTTGACCCACGCAGATCCACGCAGCTCCCAGGTCTGATTTGTTTTCACCAAAACAGATAAAAATGATTTATTTAAAGTTTCAGTGTGAAGGGTGTAGCTGAGAGTTCTCTCTTTTTCTCTCTCGCTCTGTGTGTGTGTGTGTGTGTGTGTGTGTGTGTGTGTGTGTGTGTGTTCTCTTGCTGCAGCGCTGCATCACCTCAGGAAATATGTGCGTTAATATGCAGCAGAGATCCGGATTGTTTCAGATTCTGCTGACGTCAGCAGGAGGAGGAGAGACCCCCTCGTTGTGTGTGTGACTCAAACACACACACACCCACACACACACACTCTCTCTCTCTCGCTCAGACCCTGAGAGATCCTCGGTCATTCATTATTTCCAGTTTTTCTGTCCTCTCAGGTTTTCTGAGGTTTCGCTTCACATCCGGTTTAAATTTAAGCCAATGAACTGAAATGAGAGGAAAAGATCTTCACGGTCCAAATGGAAACTTTTTTCCAGATCAAAACAGCTTCATTACATACATGACGGCCTGCTTACATACATGACGGCCTGCTAGGAGGATAACGTAAAGAAAAGAGAGCTTGTAGTACCACTAGCTACCGGTGGGGCGCTGTTTCACTAGATGAGCTCATGGATCGTTTTTCAGGTTTGAACAAAGAGCCTGTTTTCCTCACTCCTTAATAAATATCAGATTTCCATCTGTCCTTCCAGGTGTTTAATTACAGCAGCTAATTCTCTGTTTTTACACTTTATTATTATTAATTTAGTAACTTTTATGTCACGTTTCACATCCAGCGGTCAGGGCCAGTCCAACGTTGTTTGGGGCCCCGAGCAGAATGTGACAAGGGCCCCCTGTTAATTAAGAACATCAGCACTAACAGCGTTTCAGCAAGTTTAATTGCCACTGTCTTAGTTAAAGAAAGGGGCAATTAAATAACAAACAATAATTGTTATTTTCTGAGACGTATTTATGAACAAAACAAGTTCAAACACAAAGATTAAACTTATTAGGTTGTAGCTATGCTAACACAACAATCAAAAAAATATTAAGATTATTCTTTGGATTTTTACAAGTAAGCTTTTAAATATTAAAAAAATTATTTTTTAATATATCTTTGTTGAAACCATTGAATAAATTTGAACAGTCTCAGTATAAATCAAATATCAAAACACTTCCTTTGTGTTTTCACAGTTTATTCAATATTATTTTGTTACTCTTGGTTTTATAAAATTCCTTTTGCAAAACAATTTAATGCAACTAATGACTGTGAAGTTATGAGTTATGGATGCTGTGAAAACTGAAGTTTGATTCCTTGTTTATTTACAATATTCATCAATAAATCTGATTCCGAACAATAGATTATTTTTATCCGCTTTTTGAAATTCAAACAGAAAAAATGTCTCTAAAGTTTGAGTGTTTTTTTATTAATTGTGGCCAAAAATGACATGAAATTCAAACAATCTGATTCCCACTGATGGGCCTAAATATGTGGTTTCAAACTATTATTTATATAAGAAATGATTCTTATGTACAAACACTGTTTATTTAAATAATACAAGAATAATCCTTCTGCTGCAGTTTACACATTTTAGTTAATTTTATTAAATGCACTTATGGTTCCATATTAATTACCAAAGTTCAATTCAATTGTTTCTAGAACTTGAATAATAATTTGACTTGTAAAAGCTGAATCATAAATTAGTCTGAAACCTAAAAACTGTGTTTAGAATCTATGTAACGGTTACATGTGTCAAACTGAAGGCCTGTGGGCCAAATCTGGCCCATCATAATGTGTTTATGTGGCCCTGGAGGCTCTAGAGGGCCACAGAAACAGAACCTCAAGGCAACAGTTGTGTGCATAAATATTATTCACTCAAATTAAATCAGTTTTATTTATTTAAAGTGCCAAATTATAATGTGGAAAGATGTTAAATATTTAATGTTAGAGCTCGTTGAATGCAGAAAAAGCTGCAGCACTTAACAGTTTGATAATAGATAGTTTATCAATACATTTTGCAACATCCGGCCCTTTAAGGACATGCATGATGCTGATGTCCCCAAAACGGAAATTAGTTTTTCTAACCTGAACTAAACAAGAGTTTTTGCTCCTCCTGGAGAAACTTACATAAAAGTTTAATATAAGTTTCTCCAAGAAAAAATGACAAACAGCTGAATTTTCCTTCATTGAAATGGAGGGGAGTGTAGCAACCTTTTTTCAGCCAGCTGACTGGCAGTGCTGTGTGACTCTGACCCAGAGAAACTCCAGGTTTCTCTCTGCATCTATCAGAAGGATTTTAAACCAGAGAAAAAGCAGGAAAACCATCAGATGAGAAGGTGAAACATTTAAACCTTCAGCCGACCGAAGATCAGCGAGGAAAAAGTTCACTAAAAATAAATCGAGTTAGATTCAGGGAAAAACGTCAAACTAGAAAATATCCAGCTGGAAGAAACCAGAACCAGAACCAGAACCAGAATCAGAATCAGAATCAGAACCAGAACCAGAACCAGAACCAGAACCAGAATCAGAATCAGAACCAGAATCAGAACCAGAATCAGAATCAGAACCAGAACCAGAATCAGAACCAGAACCAGAACCAGAATCAGAACCAGAACCAGAACCAGAACCAGTCGTTGGATCAGTGAAAATTAAAATATTTGAATCATTTTAATTATAAAAGCAACAGATCTGAGTTAAATGTATTTACAGTTTCCTGTTTAAATGAATGAGGCCTTTAAGTTTGTAGAATGTTGGTTGTTTGTCATAAATTAACACATTTTTGTTATTTTTGTTTGTGACTCAGTGGTAAATATGGTGTTTATTTCAATCAGAACATTTTAGTCATCAGTTCCTCTTAAAATAAACCAAAAAAGGGAAACGATCCTAAAATATGAGGAATGATGCTGATGGAAGGAGGGATGATCCGGGGAGGGATGGATGGATGGAGGGATGGAGGGATGGAGGGAGGAGCTTTCTCTCCGTCTTTTCTTTTCTCACTCGGGACGCGTAAAGCGGAGTGCGAGGTGGAGCGGAGCGGAGCAGCACCAACCCGCAGACTTCTGCAGAGGAGGGACCATCCAGCGGGAGGAAGAGGAGGAAGAGGAGGAAGAGGAGGAAGAGGAGCTCCGCCGCGGTGGATGTAGCTGTTTGCGCCTGTTTTTTTTTTTTGCGTTTTTTGCGGGGAATGTGCGGCTCCTCCTCTGCGGCTCTCCAACTTTGTGAATCTGTGCTCTCATGGTGAGAGGCGGACGCAGAGGATGGGAGTAACCTGGTCCTCCAAATGCCTCACACTCCTGCTGGCTCTTCACATCGGTGAGCGGGAAACTTTACGTTTCTTCTCATTTTAATCATTTCACATTTTTCCTCTTTAAATCTCATTTCCTCTCATTTTTGCACGTTTTTCCTGCGCGCTCAGGGAAACTCTTTCATCTGGTTTCATTTCCCTCCAGACCTGATTTTATTTGGATATTTTTTGGTGAATTTATTAAAAATAAAATATTGGCGTTTTGTTTCCTCCAGTTTGGCTTCAGCTGAAGCAGCGGAGCCATGTGAGGCTCTGACGGGGCTTCACTTCACATTTAGAGTGTGTGCATGTGTGTGTGTGCATGTGTGTGTGTGCATGTGTGTGCGTTAACAAGGGGGATGCCCCCCTCCATACCTCCTCCTCCTCCTTACTCCGTCCTTCCTCCTCCTCCTCTTCCTCTGGTTGTCCCAGGCTGGAGACGTTTTGCTGCTGAATTCTTCATAAAATCGTTGAAAATGTGAAAATAAAAACTGCTTCGATCTGGATAGAAGTCATTGTTTTTTACATTTATCGAAAATGTATTTTAGTTCGTTAGATGAAGTGGTGGTAAATAACAGGTAGAACTCCAGATATTAGACGGTGGATTCCAGGTTGTAGTCGGTGTTCAGAGCCATCCCGCCGCAGTGCGACTGTCCGGAAATAAGAACACTAGAAAAAACATTATTTTGAATCTAAATTTAAAACATAAAACAGAAATAAAAACATGTAAATTTATCTCCGTAATTTCCCTCAGAGCGCGCGCACAGAAGTTGGTGCACGCGCTCTGCTCGTGCACGATTTCACACCTTCTTCTGTTTGTAATAATAATAACAATAATAATAATAATAATAATAATAATAGTAGCATCTAGTGCTCTGTGACTGAGCGGGCCATGCTGGGCCTGCCGGCTCGGTTCGGCTGCAGAACCGAACCGGGTCCCCGCAGGCTGCGGCTGAACGCCTCAGACCTCCGGACGCTTCATCGGAGCTGATGCTGTTTTTGCTGTTACATAACGGCGCTGTGGAGGAGGCTCCTGCGCGCGTCCGTGAGTCCGTGCGTGACTGGAAGAGAAAACCTGAATTATTCAGTCCATGAATCCGTCTCCTTTTGTTCAGATTCAGGAGGGAAAGAATCAGAAATGAGAGTCAGTTTAACCCGCCTGGACCGATTTATTGTTGTATTCCGGTGAAATCTGAGCGAAGCTGCGGGAGGATTTGCGGGAGGATTTGCGGGATATGTGCAGAGGGATCGAATAAAATCGACCGAGTGGCCTGGATTTAACAAGCCCGTTAGAAATCAGCTTTGATCGGGACTGATCCGGTTCTCTGAGTCCGGATCCCCGCAGCGTGGTTCGGTTCCGATTCGGCTGCAGCACAAACCTTTAAAAATACATGAAAACAGATGAAAATCCCGTTTTAGATCGAAAAACGGTTAAAACCCGCAGGCTTTATGTTGATTTAATGACTTTATGAGTTCAAAGGAAAAGAAAAAGAAAAGAAAATCCAAGTAGAAAATAAAACCGAGTTTAAACAAAATTATGATCAAAATATGCAAATATCTGGATGTTTATCATGCAGGAAAAATATCGCTGTGCATTAATGGTGGGTGTGTCCGCGGAATAACATGCTGCTTGACGGTGTGTGTGTGTGCGTGTGTGTGTGTGTGTGTGTGTGTGTGTGTGTGTGTGTGTGTGTGTGTGTGTGGAGGTGGGGTGAATGAGTGCTCGATGGGAGGCGTGAACGAAAATAAAATCAAAACGAATAAATAAAGCCCGTGCGCGCCCCCGTGGTGCGCGGGACCGTCCTGGTTTCACTGGACGGAAATAAAAACTGGGAATGTTGGAAAAATTCCCGGTTTGATCTGGAAGCAGGTGGGAGTGAGAGCAGGATGAGATGATGCCTGAAAACACGCAGAACGAAAACAAGAAGAAGTGAAAATATGAAATATGATCAGATTAATGAAGTATGTTTTTACAGATTCATTAAATATTAAAGTTATGAGGAAAAGTCAGTAAATTAACCCTTTATTTTTATTAAGCAGTTAATAGACTGAGCTGCAGCAGCTGCAGCTCTAACGAGTCGCTGCTGCAGCTGCAGGATTCCTGCGGCTGCAGCGACAGATGATGATGTAATGCCTCCAACACTGAGACACTTTCACTCATTCATCCACGTTAATGTCTAATAAAATGACGTCACAGGCATGAGAAAAATACTTAAAACTCTGATTTATTTAGGATTTAAACATTTATTTTAAGTCATGTTTGTTCTAAAACTTATTCTAGAAATGAGCTAAAATTATAATTTTTTAAAACTAAAATGTGACTCATTAAGAATCTTAGCAGCAAACTAACATTAAACTCCTTTATGCTGTTAAAACATCATTTCTTCACTCAAAAGCCTCTAAATTCACATTTATTAATGATTTTATTTATATTTAATAATCCCAAATTCTCAGTTTAATTATTAGCAGAAAATTATTTAAAATTTATTTACATTTTTCTACATTTTTATTTTAACTCGTCCAAAATGAAAAACTTCACTCAGAAATAAAAGAAAATAAAAAATAATCATGTTTTCAAACAGATCGAAATTTCTCTATTTAATTTGTTTCATTTCACTGTAAAAATGAATCAGTTTTAATTATCTGCACTAAAAACACTTTGATTTAAACAAATTAATTAAAGTGAGAAAAGTTCCTTATTTTGGCCAATTGTTCATAAAAACAAAAATCTGTAATGTGTCACTAATATGGTTAAAAATATACATTTTAAATAATTACAATCATTCATTTAGAGCTAAAAATATTTTTATCCCCTAAATAATACAAGGAAAAGTTTAATTATAATTAAACGTTGAAATGAATGAAAATCCTGAAACTTTAATGTTTAATTTTTTTCATCATAGAAAGAAAAAACTAAAGATGGAAATAAAAAGATTCACAGCAGATTGTAGATTAATTCATAGCTCAATAAGTGAAAGTTGTATCTAAATTAAATAAGCTACATGAGTTCTTCCTAAACTAACAAAGTTTATAAGCATAAAACTATAGAAAACATTTTTAAAATTTTAAAACATTAAATCAAGAAGTTTATAAAACTTGAACCAAATGAACAAGTTAAATTTAAAACAGTAAAAATATAAAAGTCATTTAAAAGGCGAATAAACACAAAAAAAACAAACTTTGGCATCAAAGTTAGCCAAAATTGTTTTCATAATTAAATATAATGAATTAAAATATAATTTAGAAACAGTAAAAAATCTACAGCAAAAAATATATATATATAAAACAGAAGAAGAGAAAATAAGAAACCTGAAAAATGTTTCGTAATGTTTCATAAAGCTGCGTTTCTCTAAACTTAGAATAAAATTAAGAAGTTTAATATCTAAGCTTCAACTATAAGTTAATCTTTATTTATATGATCAGCTGATCAGTTTTTCTTCCTTCTAACAGAAACTTTTTCTCTGAAGCTTCTAAACCACAAACTTCCGTTTTAAATGGTCACTTCCTGTTAAAAAAATGTTTAAAAATAAATGAAAAAAAAAAAANGTAATGTGTCACTAATATGGTTAAAAATATACATTTTAAATAATTACAATCATTCATTTAGAGCTAAAAATATTTTTATCCCCTAAATAATACAAGGAAAAGTTTAATTATAATTAAACGTTGAAATGAATGAAAATCCTGAAACTTTAATGTTTAATTTTTTTCATCATAGAAAGAAAAAACTAAAGATGGAAATAAAAAGATTCACAGCAGATTGTAGATTAATTCATAGCTCAATAAGTGAAAGTTGTATCTAAATTAAATAAGCTACATGAGTTCTTCCTAAACTAACAAAGTTTATAAGCATAAAACTATAGAAAACATTTTTAAAATTTTAAAACATTAAATCAAGAAGTTTATAAAACTTGAACCAAATGAACAAGTTAAATTTAAAACAGTAAAAATATAAAAGTCATTTAAAAGGCGAATAAACACAAAAAAAACAAACTTTGGCATCAAAGTTAGCCAAAATTGTTTTCATAATTAAATATAATGAATTAAAATATAATTTAGAAACAGTAAAAAATCTACAGCAAAAAATATATATATATAAAACAGAAGAAGAGAAAATAAGAAACCTGAAAAATGTTTCGTAATGTTTCATAAAGCTGCGTTTCTCTAAACTTAGAATAAAATTAAGAAGTTTAATATCTAAGCTTCAACTATAAGTTAATCTTTATTTATATGATCAGCTGATCAGTTTTTCTTCCTTCTAACAGAAACTTTTTCTCTGAAGCTTCTAAACCACAAACTTCCGTTTTAAATGGTCACTTCCTGTTAAAAAAATGTTTAAAAATAAATGAAAAAAAAAAAACCTTTTCTGATTTGGATCCGTTTTATTCTTTACATCAGACATAAAAATTCAAATCTGTCTGAGAATATTTAGAACATTTAAAAACCTTATTCTGGTTTATTTTTGTAATTTCCAATTAGCAACCAGTTAGCAGCCAGTTAGCAGCCAGTTAGCAACCAGTTAGCAGCCAGTTAGCAACCAGTTAGCAACCAGTTAGCCACTTAGCCCAAATGTTCACATATTTTTCTGTGAAATGTGACTCAAAACTTTTCACAGAAACTTTGCAGATTCTTTACATATTAAATATGTAAAATATTTTAATAAAAATGTGACTAGAGACGTGATTGGCTGGTGTTAGCAAAGCAGCCAATCCGATAGCTCCATTCGGTTTCCTCGGCTCTGATTGGCTGTAGCTCCAACAGACGGTTTCCACTGTGTGTGTTAAAGCTCATGAAGTTGTTTGGTGTTTAATGATCAAAATAAGCTGATAATAATAACAGAGAGCCAGGATTTAATTATTCACATAGCGCCACCTGCTGACAGTACAGAACAGTTCTTTTACTGTAAACCAGGAGAGGCAGAGCAGCTTTGTGTCTTCAAAATAAATGCCCCTGCAAATTAAACCGTTTAGTTTTCTAGCTTTTATTTTGAAACCACTTCCTGTTGATGTTATGAAGCCCTGGCGTTCCTCAGGGAGCCTCCTGCAGCTTTCAGATGTTTTCCTGATGCTTCAGGTCCAACAATCTGCTGCATGGAGGACTGGAGCCGGACGTCTCCCCTCCCTGACCTCTGACCTCTCCGAACAGCCGTGTCTCGTCCGACACGTCATGCCGTGTTGGTTCATCATCTGACGGAGCGGAACCGGACAGCAGCCGGTTATTATCCAAACCAATCAATCAGGACGATCCCGAGCTTAACGAACCACGAGCTCACACTGGGCGG
>NW_006800486.1:128156-138072 GCF_000485575.1 Poecilia formosa | reverse complement strand
TATCCATCCATCCATCATCCATCCATCCATCATCTATCCATCCATCCATCATCCATCCATCCATCCATCCATCCATCCATCCGTCACTGCGCTCACCTCTGCTAACCCGCTAACAGCAGATCTAATTTTTAGCTTAGAAGACATTTAAGTTTAAACCGAAACATTAATTTAAGCTTCAATGCTTCTGCTAACTGAAAACGTTTAGCACACCTCTGTTCTTTCATTTGTCCAGATAAATTTCAGATTGCTAATAGCAAAGCTAACTTTAGCTAACTTCAAAACTTTTAGCGCACTTAGCTTAGAGCCAAAAGCGCTAACTTCCTGGACTGTTTTGTAATCTTTCAGTTGAATCAAGTTCGTCGTATCTGTGGAAGTTTTGAATTCTTCACGATGTTAGATGTTAATATTCGTTTTCATATTTATTTAAATAAACTTTATTGAGCCAGTGGAAAGTAAACAACAAACGAATGAAAGAGACGCAGAGAAAAATCCAGCAGTATGATGAAAACACAACCAGGATATTAATTTAACATAAACATACAAACATTTACATGTATGAATTATTTTGAGCTAACGTGTTAGCTAGCCATGCTAAGTTAAGGAGCTTCTGTTGTCCAGCTTCAGTTCAGTTTGATGTTAATATGTGAGAAACTTCATGTCTGTGATTCTGGTAGAAATATTTCATATTTTCTGCTGTTATCAGATATTTATCTGCGACTCTCTAAGGCCACTTTTTATTTTCTTCTTGCTGTTTCACCTGAACTCACTGCAATGTGGTCAAAATTTCTCTTTTCAGCAAATATTAAACAGAATAATTTGAGCTTAAAGTGTGTAAAAATGGAAGTTAAATATTCATGTTGAATGATCTGGTTCTGATGTGAAGCATGAAAAGCTGTGAAGATGTTTGGAGGAGGCAGGATTTTATTTTAGACGGTTACAGCGAAACAAACCAGCATCCAGGATTATTCTGCAGGTTGTGGGTTTGATCCCCAGACCTCCAAATATTTACAAAATAAAACCGCAAAGAGAAATAATGATTAAATAAAAATATTTGACATATGACTGACCGACTTCAACAGAGGTCCAGCCAGTCGGCGCTGGTAATGTCCCAGTGAGTGCAGCTGGTTCTGGTTCTGGAAGGTCCATTCAGAACCAGTGAACTCCACAGCGAAACGTTCAGGCCTTTAGGGAAGAGAAAACATTTTGGAAGAGAAAATATTTACTTTACAGCAAGAAAACCCAAAGCATCCAGCCGAAGCTACACACAGGTGGAGGTTCTGGAGTGGCCTAGTCAAAGCCCAGGACTGTTCACAACCTGACAGAGCTGTGGGAGTTTAGCAGGAAGAATGGAGGAAACTGAGCAGATCGACTGAAGTGATCCACAGAATGGACCCACTTATTTTATGTTTCATATTTTATTTAACGGTCATTATTTTCTAGAAATCAGTTTTCAGTTTGAGATTAAAGTTTGTTTTGATTAATTTTTAAAAGCAATAAAAGGATCTGGGGTGTGAATACTTTCTACAGATTCTGTCGACGTTTCCTCATCTTTTGCTTTACAAACTGGTTTCAGTGATTCTCTGTGATTTTCCCAGCAGCTCAGCCTTTATGCTGATGATGCTGTTTTATTCTTTGAAGGAAATTCCTCTTTTTACAGGTGAAAACTGAAAACCTCTGAGTTCAAAAACAGTCGTGATTAAAAGTCAATGCATGTTTTCAACCTTTGACCTTTGACAGAAAACAGAAAAATTACTCAATAGGTCAATAAAATCTGTTGTGTTAAATTAAACGAATTCATTCCTAATCAAAGTGAGAGACGGTGTTTTAAATCGTTTTGTTTCACTTCCTGTGTTGCAGACGGTGTTTTAAATCGTTTCGTTTCTCTCAGTTCCTGTGTTGCAGACGGTGCTGGTCGGTGCCGGTGAATGTGACTCGGTGTTTAAAGGTTTCTCAAACTGTCTGATTCGGTTGGGGGACGAAATGGCCAACTACCCCCAGGACCTGGACGACAGAGAGAGCCTGAACAAGATCTGCACGTAAGTTCAACTCAAACACAGGAGTCAGAGTCCAGCGCGGCGGGGCGTCTCACTGAAACATGAACCAAAAATACTTCACACATTTTAAAAGTTCACTCAGACTGTCACCACCAGTCAGATGGAAACGAAGACTCAGTTCCTGAAGGCCTTCAGATCCACTTCCTGTTTGGAGGCGTCATTGATCGATTCATTAAACTGTTTGACACTGAAGTGAAAAGGCAGAAAAGGTAAAAACCAGAAACACCTTAAAGGAGCTGCTGCCGCTTCATTTACGCTTTAAATCTCTGATCTACAGATTTCAGTTTAAAAAACATTTTAAATGAGATTCTGACGTCAGAATAAAGTGATCAGATTTTTATAGTTATTACAAAGAGACGCTTCAGATGAAACAATACGAGAGACTGAACCACGGGGGGGTGAGGGGGGGAGGGGCAGGGGGGCACCAGATGGCAAACTGCCCCCCCAGTGACACAAACACATGATTTTTAGTGACGGCTCCATCACAGCGTGTTGAGGCGTGGCAGGAGGAGGGAGGGAGTGTGTGAGGGGGTGTTAATACGCCTCCTCACACACACCGACACACACACCGACACACACGCGTTAATTGCTCTGAGATGTATCTTGGACACGGCTCGGGTCAGCAGGTCAACATCAATAAGAGCAGATTGGAAGATTGGATTAGATACGCTGTGTGTGTGTGTGTGTGTGTGTGTGTGTGTGTGTGTGTGTGTCAGCACGCGTCGCTCAGTCCGCTGGTGTCGCATTTACATGAACTGCGCGGCGGAAAGCGATGAAGAGGAGATGATTAAAAAGGAGGAAGACAAAGAAATGCAGCAGAAAATATGAAGGCAGATAAATAGGAGGCAGAAAATGAGGCCAAAGAGTAAAAATATATTTAGACGGGAAACAGTGAGGCGGACGGCTGAGTATGAATAAAACATTAAACCAAGAGAGACGAGGAGATCAGAGGAGGAGAACAGGAGAAAAAACAGAGAAACTAATTTTTATCCCGAGTTTGTTACTCGACTCTGGATTTAATCCACATGTGAACCAACGACGGGATTTAAACCAACTGGATTACAAGCAGGTGAAACGTCTTGAACGGCCACCAGGGGGCGAAAGTACCGGAGCGTCCGGCAGTCAGACCATGGATGTTTTATCAGGTTGGGCCTGCAGGGGGCGCTGTGGCGTAGCACAGTCTGAGGGGCGTCACTTACTTACCCTAACCCTGACCCTGACCTCTGACCCTGAAAGCTGTTCGGACTGACCTGAGCTGCTCTACGATCTCGGTTCCAACTCAGATTATAACGTTAATCTGAGTTTATGAGACGTAAAAACCGACAATTAGCTTCTTAACCTGATTTTCACCAAAGTTATTTAGTTTGTTGCAGATCAGAATATTTTTTCCTCAATTTCAACTTTGCTGTAAATCGTCAGTCATCAGCGCAGAATAAATCAGTCCAGGTTTTCATCCATAGAGCTGCAGTTTTCCAACACTGAAGTTATTTTTCACTAAAAATTTCATCGTAGGACAGAATAATCCAGAATATCGAACCAGAATAATCAGGTTCTGATTCACATGCCGAGGTTTTTATGTGTTTATTTTTCACTTCCAACAGAAAGTCCAGTGGACGATGTTTTGTTGCCATGTTTGTTTACTCCGACCTCCCGTTTGGTCTCCAGCGGTTTGGGAAGATTTCCCGTCTGAATGATGAGTAAAATCTGGACCAAACATGTTACATCTACGATGTTTTATCGTAAAATCGAGTTTTAAAATGTTTCCGTGTGAACGAGGCATCAGGGAGGAAACAGGAAACAGAACTGGACTCAGCAACAACAAGCCGAGACGATTCTCCTGTTCTGTTAGGATGATTATAAATGTTCACCAAACCATGAATGGTTCCGTAATCTGACCAGTAAGGAGTGACTGGTGTGGACACTCTGACCAGTAAGGAGTGACTGGTGTGGACACTCTGACCAGTCTCCAGTGTTTGGTTTAGTTTTTCTTTCTGAAATGTTTCATTTAAAGTGTTTAAAGTGGCGGCGCTGATCCAGTCAGACGGGAATCATCAAGGCTTTACTATCAGGATCTCATTAAAGGCCGAGTTCAAACAGATTAGACCTGAATTATTCATGTTTATGGTTCACAGATTAAATATTCTCAGCTGAAGTCGCAGCTGCCAATGTGAACTAGTTCACTCATCAATATTTCATTAGGTGAAGGTTCCTAAAATATTTTAAATGTTGGAAGATGAGGTCGTCATGTTCGCTCAGTTTCTGTTTGAAGGCAATAAAGTTTCACCAAAACGGCTTTTATTTAAGATTAAACTAAAGAAATTCAGTCTGAGAAGGAATTTAATTTATTTTAATTGTCTTGTACCAAACAGACCCAGGATGAAGCAGATACAGAGACTGTAGTTTATTTTTGGCGAAGGTTGGGTCTTCTCAGTAATGTGGATAATAATGTTAGTAGATTGTAATATTTATGAAGCGCCTCCTGCATTCATGGCTCTTTAAAACACAGCAGCTCTCTGCTGCTCAGTCTCTGAGGCGAAATGTGTTTCTGTGCTGAAGGGAAACTCTGGAGTTTGTTGGACTCCAGTAACTCCATGGAGTCCAGAAGGTTTTTCATTGCCAGGTTTTGGATGGGCCACCAGCCTGGGCTCGGCCTCCCACTCCAGTCACAAAGCCCGCGGTGCTAATCGTTTCTGTCTTCTCTCGCCAGTTACTGGGATAACTTCCATTCCTGTGCCACGACGGCGCTGGCCGACTGCCAGGAGGGGGCGACGGACCTCTGGGAGAAACTGAAAAAGGAGTCCCGCAACCTGAATTTCCGTGGGAGTTTGTTTGAACTGTGTGGCGGCGGAAACGGCTCGCCCAGATCCGCCAGGGGCCTCGGCTTGCTGCTCACCGCCCTGCCCACCGTACTGACTTGGCTGGCGTTTTAACAGGAAGGAGAAGCTAAAGAAATAAAACACAAGAAAATACGTCCAACTGATAAAAAAAATAGTTAAGAAGCAGAGTGAAAGCTACGCCTCCATACTGAAAAACACGACAGAGTTTGCATTCATCAGAAGAAAACAGCAGAATTGGATCTTTGGTGGAACTACGGCAGCCTGGTTGGCCTGCGGGAGAGCTCGTCCAATCACACGCCACCTCGCCCAGAGGTCAATAACATGAAATATTCAACACGCCATTGACCTGAAATGAAGACAATGATGAAATTTTGATGGATACTCGCCAACTTACAATTGTGGAATTACATAGTATTAAAGTCAGCCATGCATTATTGATGTTGAGTCGGCCGAGCCGGCCGGGCGCTGACACGCCATCAGGACGGATAGGAGGGCTGCCATTTAGCCGGAGGTACTAATTCATGTGTAATGCAAGACCAAGTGTAACTCCACTAAATCAATAAGACAAGCCGAGGCACCGAGCCGCTCCAGAGCCGTCGCCTCGGTTCCACCGCGGACTGCTTCTCATTTTTAACGGCAGCAGGTTGACACGGGATGCTAGCCAGTTAGCCCGGTGTTAGCTGTGCTAGCGGTTACCGCGCAGAGGCTGCGGTCACACCAGCTGTCAGAACAGGTCACGGCTACATAATTACAGGCAGCAGTGGGGACAGTATTCACCTTTGACCTGAGCAGCATTCCATTATTAGACCAACACTTTACTGAATTTACGTTAAAATAAACATGTTGCATTTGGTAAAACCACTTTATGATGCCAGTTCAGTAAAACTCATTCTGGGGGTTCTGGTGTGACCACGGCCGCTTGGCATAAGGTTTGGAGACATAACAGATCAGCTAAGAAAGTCCCAGCATTTCAGGAAATGGGCATAAGACTTTAAAATGATCATATTCACATAATTTATGATGAGAAAACTGAAGGTAAAGTTCATTTCGTATAAGATCAACTCAGCTAGCCAGAGCTAAATGTTGCTAAAGTTTGTCCGGAGTAAGTAATGGTTAGCTTGAGTAGCATTTGTTTTATTAAACTTTATTGTAGCTACGATGCAATTTATCAACAATCTGACATTAAAGCAGATTCAGAGAAAACATTTCACATTTTGAGACAAATGTACTAGCATCTAAACCTGATGCTGTCATTTTATCGTGAAAGTTTGGTTCACAACTTGGCAAACATTAGCTTAAATATTAAATCACAAAGTAAACCTGAAAAGGCCACGTTAGCTAAGGCTTTAGATCATCAGTTCAAACGGCTCACTAGTTTACTGAACTGATGAGACCAGAGGAACAACTAGTTTATCTTAGGCTAACAACAGTTAGCAGCTAAATCAGGTAGCATACATTCAGAGAAGCATAGGGAATTTTAGTTCAATCAGATAATATATCAACCAAATTATAGTTGGGTTAGCTAACTTCTGATTAAAGAAAAAAAATAAATACCTATGTGTTTTCTGGTTGGCTAAGAGCTAGTTAGCAGCTAAATCAGGTGTATTTTGATCAGCTAAGTATATCAGACTACCTACATCCAGATGATTCAGATTAAAGATTTGTCTAGATTAGCCTGGATTAAATAACATTCTGAACTACATATAAACCAAACTGGAATATTTGGTCATGTTAACCTAAATTTAAAATAAGATGGTTTGCTTAAAATTTGATCAAACGAATAAATTAAACTTTTAGGTTTTGTTAGGTTAGCTAACAGTTTCACTTAGCATCTACATCAAATGAGTTTAGATTTGTCAAAAATATGTGGGACAAACTAAATCTATGTTTCCAGGTTGGATTAAACTTAGTCCTGATAAGGCTGGATTGATAAGTATTTATGATATTGATCTATAATACACAATAGATTTATATTTACGCTAGCCACAGAGACTCCTGCTAACAACTATCCTGTTAGCTAACTTGTGTACATTAACATTTAACTCGTCTACTTTATTAATTTTTATTGTCCCTTTTAAATGAACAAACATGAAATATTTGTAATATTTTGGAAACCAAACTGTTAAATTGGGTCAAGGTAACTGAAAGTTTGGATTAGCATGAAATTGTATTATAGCCTATTAGCTAACAGTTTAATGTTAGCATTAAATCAGATATGAAACGATATGGGAGAGATTAGGTTTTAATTAACATCTTAGCTAATTTATGTTGTGTCATTTCAAATCATATATTCAAATTATTTAAGTTATTAAATAAGCTAACATTTTGATTTTGTATTAATTTAGGGGAGAGTTACATCAGATTAATTAGCATCTCATCATTTTCAACATTGTTTTTTTACCCTTAGCTTCAGTTTTTTTTCTGTTTCAGCAAACAAGCAATAAGATCATTTTCCCAACTCAATAAAAATCAAACTTTGGGAAATTTTGAGGCTTCCATGTTTAGACATTGTGCTCATTTCCTGAAATCCCATCAGATCCAAACTGAACAAAAACAGAGAAACCTGATTTGAACGTGGTGGTTTGGTTTTATTTTGTGTTTATTTCCTGTCTGTTGAAACATCAGGAGCAGCAATACGAAGAGAGACGTTCCGGCCAGCGTAGCTAAAAATATGAATAATAAACAAACCGTGGCTGAAGAGAGATATGACTGTTGCCATTTAGCTTCATCCCGTTTTCATCCAGTGATTTTAGTAGATTATCAGCGGTGACATATTTTAGGTCTGTGTTAGAATAAAGAGGAAAGTCCAACAGTAAAGTAGCATCATGAAATACAGACATTATAAATATTAGGAGTTTATTTCTGAGACAGAAACATTTCCACTGCCTTCTAACTAAACAATGTGAACTTCTGTTTGTTTGTTTGTTTGTTGCTTGGCTGGTTTGTCTCTTTGTTTGTTTATGAGGAAGTTACATAAAAAACGTTTAAAAAGATTGATTTATATCAAAAATCATATATGAAGAGAAAATGTAAAGGAAAAGGATTTTTGAGAAAAAAATGAAAACAATATTTATTATTAGAGGTAGTCTATCCCAAACAGGTTTAACAGCAGATTGATTATTTACAGATTATATAGACCTAAAGAAAGATAAAATAAACAACTGAGAAAATGATGAAGAATAACAAATAAAAGTCATAATGTTTGAAAAAACCCTGTGTGTGACTTTAATTTGGACTGGAGGAGAAGAAAGACTGATTTAATATTAATGAGGGGAAATCCCAGAGGATGAGGCTCATATGACCGAGGAAGAGGAGGAAGAGGAAGGTGATGAAGGCTGCTGAGGTTCAGACGTCTGGTGTAACTGTTGAAGCTTTTTGGCTTAAATTTATTCGAGAATTTGAACCAAAATCTGTAAAAACTTAAAAAATAAAATCAAAAATTAATCAGGAACCAAAACCTTTATGATAATATTTTGTGTTTTTTATTGTGATCATGATAAACATGATCATTAATTTGTATTTGCAGAGTTGTGGTGGCTTTTCTAGACTAATTTTATTGTTTAAATACCAGATTTCTGATGTCACACAAATACAAATATTATTATTAAAAATGTATTAATTTGATAAAAATCTCCATCAGGACAGTAGTTGCATAAAAATGTGAATTTTAAAACTAAATATGCAAACAGGAACTGAGTTTAATCTTCTGCTTTTGAATGTATTAATATTTATAGATGCTCTGATGGAAACGGCACAATAAATGACTCCGACGTCATTTATTGTGATTTATGGTTGTCGTTATTATTACTAAGACTTTAGCTGCAGCAAAAAACAAAATAATTAATAAATCTCTAAAATGTTAAAGTTGAAACCCAGTGACAGACTGAGAAAGATTTTAAAGCATCTTATTAAAATTTGATGTTCAGAGAAAAACGTTACGCTGCGGTTGGAAATGCTAAAAATAAAAACCTCTTTAATTCATTTTTTACAGTGTTCTAGTTATTTATAACAGGAAAATAGAAAAACTGTCGACTCAAAGAAACAGATTATATGGAAATTATTCCTTTTATAAAAAACAGTTTCAGTGGCGACTGAAGCGACGCAGGATATGAATTTAAATGAATCTCCTAAAGTTTTAATAAAAATCAGAACCAGAGAAGAAGATCAAGATGGCGGTGCCTTCCAAACAGATCAGGGGTCAAAGGTCATCCATAAATGCTCACAGGAAGGATAAACTCTGCAGAAGCTCTGCTGCATTTCTGGAGTTAAACTGGATTTTCTGGCCTTGATGATAATTTATAACCTCGTTAGTGAATATAAAACTAGAAATAAACATTTACATTTTCAATCTTCGTCTTCGTCCATCAGGAAGTCCTGATGGTTTAGAAATGTACCTTTGGATGCTAACATTAGCAGTAGCTGCTACATGTTAGCATTCAGATGCTATTTTAGGCTAGCATAGCTTCACTGATAGGCTAACTGCTTTTAGCACAACTTGAACACAACAACAGTCTTTTCCAGCGTCCATTTTCAGGACATCAAAAAACATTAATTTATTACCAAATAAGAGCTGGGACTTTTTTAAGTGTTTAGTTTGTTTTTAGAATCAGTAGAGAAACAAATAAAAATAGAAAAACATGTAATTTTTTTTCTGAATACGTCCCTTTAACAGAAACAGTGACATCAGGCTTCTGATTGCTGATTGATCAGCAATCAGAAGCCTTTAGACAAATTTACTGCAAACTTCTAACTACAGATGATCAGAAGAGAAATGAGTCATGAACTGATCTGGAGTTAATCTGGAATTAATCTAAAGTTAATCTCTACTTAATCTGGAGTTAATCTGAAGTTAATCTAGTTAATCTGGAATTAATCTAAAGTTAATCTCTACTTAATCTGGAGTTAATCTGAAGTTAATCTAGTTAATCTGGAATTAATCTAAAGTTAATCTCTAGTTAATCTGGAATTAATCTAAAGTTAATCTCTAGTTAATCTGGAATTAATCTAAAGTTAATCTCTAGTTAA
>NW_006800486.1:114306-127614 GCF_000485575.1 Poecilia formosa | reverse complement strand
GGTTTATTTCTGACTTTCCTCCTCTTGGAACAACCAGAGGTTGTTGTTAATCAGGTCAGTGACGTTGATTTGACCTGAAAGCATCAATGAGTCGATCAATATGTCTGATCGATGCCATCGGTCGCCATGGCAGCAGGATGAAAGTGACTGGAACGTTTTGATCGTCTCACCTCGGCCTTCCTCAGCGGGTCAGTTCCTTCTCCAGTCGGCCGGCGGGTCGGCCGGTGGCGTGGGAGGAGACTGCAGGAGGTTTATTACAGTATTAACTGATGAACACATGAATATGAATCAGTTATGTTTGCTGATGGAGAACGACTCACAGTTAGCATGTTGGACTCATCAGTCCATAAATGCTGATGATCAGGTTTTATTAGCTAAAAATAATCAATAAAAATAAAACCAAGACGAGCGTTTCTGTCACGTTCAAATGTTCAAGTTATTGGAGAATTTATGAGACATAAAACTGTTGATTGAATGAAACCGATTCCTGATTTCAGAAAGAGGAAAAATGTTTTTACTGCTATTTAATACATTTGAATATTCAGATGATTAAAAACACTGAAGATAAAACCAGCTGTTACATTTACCTTAAAATGTTTTTAACAGTCTGATGAAATAAAACTTAAATGTCATTTTATTCATTTTAAGTGGAAAATCATCATAATTAACATAAAGGCTTGAAAACATCAATCAGTGTGTAATTAACCTATATTTTAATGAGTCATAAAGTTCCTGAAATAAACTTACCAATCTGATCCCTGATCAGTTTTTTATTATTTTAATATTTCTCTGTTGCTCTCAGAGTTCAGCTGTGAAGAACAAATATCTGGATTTTTACTGAAAACAAAAACACAAATCAGCAGCTAAAATGTTTTCCTCAACCTGAGAGAAAGAAAAAATAATGAATTTCATAAATATTGACAAACATGAACCAAATTTGAACCAATAACAAAACATCCAGTAAGAACTGATTGTTTTTGTGGTGAAATCTGAGCAGCTGCAGGAAAAACCTCAGAAATAAAAAACCTCTGAAAAGAAACAACAAAAAAAACTCAGAACAAAAAACCTGGAAAATGAAGCGAGAAAAAAAACCGTCTTGAATTTTCGCCTGTGGAAACGAGAGCAGACCGGACCGACGCTCATTACAGATGCATTCTGGGAAGTCTGCCGGGACGCAGGACGTCCCGCGGGACGCAGACCCGCTTTCTGAGAGACCGCATCGGGTTCAGCTGAGCCGGATCAGGGGGGATCAAGCTGCGGCTCCGGGGCCAGATGGGGCCTCACATGAACCTCCAGGGAGCCGAGATTAAAGATTCATAAAGGAGAAGAAAGAAAAGAAACAAAAAACCAAGAAGAGAAGAAATGAAGCAGAGCAATGATAAAGAGAAAAATATGAAAACAAACAGGAAAAATGAGGCAAAAAACAAACAAACATTTATATAAACAGAGGAAAGAAAAACACAAATAAAAATCAATAAACACAGAGAAGAAAATTATGATCATAAAATAAATAAAATCACTAAAAGACAAAAAATTCCCTAAATATTCAGAAGACAATAAACAGACAAAACTACAGAGAAAAACAGAAACACCATAAAAAGATTCAACATGAACAAAAAATACAGGAAATCATCATGAACAGAAAAACTGCAGCGACCCTGACCCCTGACCTTTAACCCCTGACCCAACAGACGATCAAAAACCAGAAAAACCAACAAACTGAAACCAGACACAAAAATACAAATATGATTAAAAACAACAGAATGTGAAACACAAGATAACAGCAATAAACAACAGAAGGCCTGAATGACCCTGATATGTTAAAATATATAGTTACCAACATAAAAGTCACTAAACACAGTAAACAGAAAATTAAGAAGAAAACAAAACAGTTACAAAATCATCTAAAAAAACAACAACTGACTTTTTACAACAAAAACCTGAAGAAAACCAACAGAACAGGTGGAAGAACATGATCAGCCCAGTTCTCCCAGTTCTCCCAGTCAATAAAACTGGAACTTTGGATCAAGTCATTGTCTGTTTGACATGAATATCATGTTCATGTCTGTAAACACGTTGAACCAGAATCATCTCACTGAGGACCAGAATAAACCAGAGGCTCTTCAGAAACCAGATCCGGTTCCTTCCGCTGCTCAGAAATGATCAGTTTCTGAGATCCTGCAGCAGAACCGAGCAGAACTGGGTCATTACGGCCGGGTCTCGGAGGGTTCTGCAGCCCGGCATGTGGCGCTCTATTGATAGCTCTGCAGAGAGCAGAAATAAACTGGCAAACAAACACAAGCGGCAGCAGCGGCGGCGGCGGCCAGCTGGCAGCCGGCGGAGGAACCGTTCCCCGAAAGCAAACCGCGGCTCCGGATCCGGATCCGGATCCCCCGCGACCCGGTCCGGCGCTCAGAGAGGAGTTTCCGCTTCCCTTCCCCAGACATCCAATCTTCACTGAGCCTGTTGGCACCGAAACACAGAGAAATAAACTACAGAAACAGAGAAACAAACTACAGAAACAGAGAAACAAACTACAGAAACAGAGAAATAAACTACAGAAACAGAGAAACAAACTACAGAAACAGAGAAATAAACTACAGGACAAACAAACTACAGTCGCAGGGACAAGGTGGTTCCACTTCTTTTTGTTACGGTGGCCGACAGGTGCAAATGCGCAGCAACAGAGAAAACAAGCAAACAAAAAAGAGACGCAAACAAAAGTCCCTCCTACTTTGCTCGACCAAAACAGCAGAAGATGCCTCAGCACTGCGGGATGTTGTTGATCAGATCGACGGACTATTGACGTGAGGGCTCGACAGACAACTTTTCGCAAGTAAGATGGACATAATATTGTGTATATTTTGTGATTAGAATATTACTTTACTGTATTTATGTCCATTGGCGAGATACCAGCTAACGCTAGCTGGTTTAGCGCTACAGTGCTTGGTGTTCAGCCCCCGACCTGAAAGCTAACCGAGATTATCTTAAAAAGTTTATTCTCTAACATTGACTTAGATTATAGAGCCTACTGTAGAAATGAAACAATATAATATATATATTATAAAAATTATAATAGTACATGTTATAACATTCACCAGCAAAGTTTACACAGGTGGCAATGGCTATTATTTATTTATTTCACTCTGTCAAAGTAAGATGCCTCCCAAACCTTCCGTTTTTGTTTTGAAGGTTTCCTAAAGACACGATGTGAGGAAGAAGAGGGAGAAATGTCTTTAAGGAGAGACAGATTCACTACAGCACGGATGAATCTCGCATCGGATTTTGGACCCAATTACTCTTAAGCCAGAACTCGTCGGCTGGAAAACATGAAAAAAACTTATATATGTGTGTGTGTGTGTGTGCTATACATGCACAACCTAATATTCTTCAGTATTAATCATATTATGTCTATGTGAGAAACGGCCCGGTCTACGGAAGACGGGCCCTTCGAAGGCCACGAATATGGACGACCAGAAGCTGCCTCCGGCTAGCTGCCTAGCCTAGCCTCCGGCTAGCTGCCTAGCCTAGCCTCCGGCTAGCTGCCGAGCCTAGCCTCCGGCTAGCTGCCGAGCCTAGCCTCCGGCTAGCTGCCGAGCCTCCATCTCGGCGTTATGTTGCTTAGCAACCGTGACAACGTGAAGCACAGAGCAGCGAAGGAAAAAAAACGGACTCGAAGTTTTTTTTTTTTCTCTTTATTTCTGCCTTATTCTTCACCTTTTGTAATAAAGGTTGTTCCATAGTAAAAAAGAAATATGTTTGTCTGATTCTAAAATGTTTAAACATGTATAGCAAGGAATGTAAACAAATTATTCATTTTCAGATACGCTCCATATCTCAGGAAGTAAGACATTACAGTTAAATAAAACCATTATGTTTGAAGGCTTAACTTTAATCAGTCAAACCCATTTGCTCAGGAATAAATTAAATACTTTAGTGAACCAAAAATATTTACAGCTATTACCTGGCTTAATATCTGTGTTTCACCTCCACTCATAGTGGAAAACTAGCGGGAGTTTTTAAAATGATTTGCCGGGAGAAAAGCGTTCTCTGTCGGTGAACCGAACCCGGAGCGCCCGGCCAGCTGACAGCAGGTGAGGGGAGCTGGCTGTTAAAGCAGCGGGAGCAGATCTCCGAAAGCATCGGAGCAATATTGGAATTAGGTGATTTATTAATGAACCGAGCAGATATTTGAGATCTATACTATCTATACTTCTACATTCTCGCCTAAAAACATTGTAAAAAATAACTTTGTGTAATTTTAAGTGTAATACTGCAAAAATAATTTTGCCGCCATTGCTGCTTTTCTGAACACCCGCTTTGAAGGATGCAGAGCCTAAATTTGCACACGGCTGTTTTTGTTCGACTCCCTCTAGTGGTCTGGAGCACTTCCGTTTTCAGCACTTTTTGTTTGCATCTTTTGTTTGGTGCATTTTATTTTGTTTGCGTCTCTTTTTTTGTTTGCATGTTTTCTCTGTTGCTGAGCATTTGCACCTGTCGGCCACCGTAGTTTGTTTACTCTTTCCCTGAAACGTTTCTCTGATTTTGACCGTCATATTTTTTTCTTTTGGTGCGTCTTAATTTTTTACTTGGGAAAGGTGGAGTCCAATTTGGCTAATGGCTGATTAGCCATTAGCCAAATTGGAAGCTTCAATCAGAAGCCAACTTCAGCTGTGTTTAATACAGCATGTTTATGCTAGCTGTCAGGTTGGATCTCAAAACAACGTATCAATGCAGCTAACATGATGGCCGCTATTCCAGACTATTCCAGATAACTTTAGTTCTTGTTGGGAGACCAGCGCCGGGCCCGGGTCACTTCGGTGCTCCGCTTCATAAAGACGGTGTCAAAACTGCGGAACTGTTCCGTTAGAAGTTCTTACTCCGTTCCTCTTCCTCGGTCAGCCTCCAGCGGCCATCTAAGTGGTTGGCATGTCATGCCAACCACTTAGATAAAGTTTCCATCAAAGAAGAAAATACGAGTCACGTGTGAGCAGCCTGGGAATGCTAGTTGTTAGCATATCCAAGGCTAACATTAGCCTATTTAATGCTAATGCTAGCATATCTGTGCTAATGGCCAGCAGAGGAAAAAGGCAATCTGAAGGGTGACCAACTTAGCCATGCTAGTCACCTGTCTCTCCAAAGCTAACGCTAGCTAGTCTTCTTCTCATTTGCCACTGGTCAGACTGGTTTCACTGGTCAGACTGGTTTCACTGGTCAGACTGGTGGTCTGAAACCAGTTCAACCAGTGAAACCAGTCTGACTAGTTTCACTGGTTGAACCTCCTCAAACCAATCAGTCAGAATCACCCAGGAGAAAAAAACGACATTAATGAGCCGTCAGAGATGCTGAGGGCGGAGCTGGAGGCCATGACAAAACACACACACACACACACACACACACACAGCCTCTCTCTCTGTGACAGGCCGCCCGCTCTGGGAGTTTACTAATGAGTTTATTACATTCAGCCCTCAGACAATAAATGAAGCGATCCATCACTGAGGGAACATCTGTGGAGCCAACGCCTTAATCAGGCTGCAGCTTCATCAGCAGGCTGACACGACGAAGAGGAGGAGGACGAGGAAGAGGATAAAAAAGAGGAGGAAGAAGATAAAAAAGAGGAGGAAGAGGATAAAAAAGAGGAGGAGCATTTAAGGGGAAACATCTGGAAGGTTTCGTTTCCATCAGGACTCGATGAAGACGAGGAGGAGTAAGATTAGAGGAATCTCCTCCTGATGGAGTCGTCATTAGAGCTGAAGAGATGATGAAGAGGAGGAGACAGCATCTGCTGCTCTTCATCCCTTAGGAGGAGGAAGAGGAGGAGGAGATGAAGATGTCATCTTCATCTCAGCTTCACTGCTAAATAAAACTAAACAGCTCCATCGACCCGATCAAAGTTCTGGACGGATTCAGCAGAACTTCAGCAAACTGAGGAACGGCAGTTTGATTCATTCCACTTCCTGTTTCATCCGGTTTCAGTTCCAGGCTGAAGGAGATAAACCACAGGAAACGCTGCTCTGGTGATTCTACATCACTTCCTGCTCCGTCATCGACTCACACTGCTCTTCTGGAAGCCGGGGTCAAAGGTCAGCATGTCTGCAGAGCTACATGGAGGTAAAACCGAAGTGAAGCTAAAGCAGGAGCAGGCTAACAGGAAGCTGTTTGTTAGCATTTCCATGGAAACAGAGAGCGGCTAACCTGCTAGCATGACTGTAGATGTTAGCGGGTCTGGAAAAGCTAAAGTCCATGCTAACATGCTACCGTATGGAGAGGGGGCGGCGCGGACGTGGACAGGAGGCGGCGCGCAGCTAGATGAGAGGTGTTTACCCGAAAAGTAAGACATATGTCTTACTTTCGGGGTACGGCTTATATTAGCCGACCCCCCTGGAACCCCCGATACGTCTTACAATCGGGGGTGTCTTACTATCGGGGAAACACGGTAACAGCAGAGGCTTCTGCTTCTCCACCATCAGACACAGTGCATTGTGGGAAATATTAATATTCACATTTCGTCACATTTAAACAAAGCTCACTGCAGTCGATCCACAAGTGGAAGAAACACCTGAAAAGTGTGGCCTGCACATTTATTCAAATGTAAAACTACTTTATTGATCCCAAACAGAAATTAAATCATTTCTGAAATTAAATTTTAATAATTTCTTCCATACATTTACAGATGGTTGTTTTTGTCCATCCAGAGCGTTTGAAAACAACTTTTCAAGTTTCTGCACTGATTCTCAATTAGATTCAGGTCTGGACTTTGACTAGGCCAGATCTACATCATTATAGATCTATATTGATCTACACCATCCCATAATATCTCCTGTTTGATGGTTTTCCTGATGGAAGGTGAACATTCACCTTCATCACACAGCATGATGCTGCCACCACCATGCTTCACTGGTGCGTTTCAGGTGAGTCGGTTTTAAATTAAATTTTGTTTTTTCGACCCCTTTGCTTGGAACAGATTTTTATTTCAGGGTGTCAGAGTAAAAAGAGCAGATTGGGTGACAAACTTTCCACATCATTTAAAAAAAAAAGATAATTTTCCTTAAACTCCATTAAAATACCCTGAAGTTTCAGGTTTATTCCAGAGATGCTGATATTTCTGTGTTTATAGCAGAAATCCTCCATCAGGCTCAGGCAGATTTCTGAGTTCTGCTGTAGCAGAGCCAGCTGTCCTCATTTGTCCCACACGCCTTGAACGCATCGCCGTTTCCACTCGCTGTAATGGACGCAGGGCTTCAGCGTTCCCATGGCGTTCCCACGGCCACGCATTCCTGAGGTGTTTTCTGGCCCCTCCGTGGCTCCAGGCGGGTATTTTTAGACGCAGCCGGCTGTTAGCGCGGCGGTTCGGCCCGATTTAGCTTCTGAGACGGCGGCTTGACTCGTCCAATCTGCCGCCAAACTCACCCAGTACTCCCAGTCCGTCTGCCTGTGGAGGCTGTGGGACGCCAGCAGGTAGACAGCCGAGCCACTCTGAGTGGAAAACACCCGCTGAGCAGAGGGAGGGGGGTGGGAGGTAACCCAGTTCAGTCACCATGGCAACCACTCCTCATCCTCAGTCTCAACAGCAGGGCGATGTGAGGAGATGATATTCCCAGATTTCCCATCTTCTGTTTTCCAAGGAAGGAGGCGAAGGACGGATGAAGCAGTCTGAGTTTTCCTCTCGTGATTCAGATTTCTATGGAGCAACATTAGGGCCAAAATTAGGACCACTGAGCCCCCAGCGGGGGCTACTTCCTTATAGCAGGAGGCTATAAGGAAGTAGCTAACTAACACTAGCTACAGGATGGATGTAGTACAGGATAGGAACTGGCCGAGTCATGCTAGGCTAGTACCTAGCATGACTCTGCATTAGCGTTGGCTAGGCAAGCTTTACCTTTAGATTGGTTGGCATTAGCATGTCTAGGCTAGTCACCTGTGACCTTTAAAAGAAATTTCATCATGAAAAATGGCTGCTCTCCCAGGTTTCATCTAGCGATGTCGGTCTGTCATTAATCAGTAACTTTTACCTCCTGAGGAAATGAAGGAGTCACCGCCGGGAGAGCAATAGTCTTAGTTTTGGCACTAATATCGCGCCGTAGACCAGTGGCTCCGTAGATCTCAGGTTTTGATCCGGAGCGTGAAAACTGCTGCTCAACAACCAGCTCAGTGATCCAGTTAGAGGCTGGTGATCAAAGAATGTTTTTATTTCAGTCGTTAGAGATTTGATTCATAAAAACCGTCCAGCGAGAGAAAAAAGAGAAAGTAAAGAGAATAAAGAGAAAATAAAGAGAATAAAGAGAAAATAAAGAGAATAAAGAGGTAAAGATAGAAAACTTCTTTCTCCTTCTTTATGAAATGATTCCTGGCTGAAGCATCACGACGCTTCAAACACTCTTCAGTCTCTGATTCGTCTCATGATCTCATTGTAGCGGGGGGGGGGTAGCCCCCCCTCCTCCCGACACTCTGAGGCAGACGCTGGAACATGTTGAGAGTGTGTGCATGAATGCATTCAGAGGATTTGCAAAGATCAAGTCAGAACCTCCACACACACACATACACACACACACACACGGAGTCACAGTGGTGCCTCATCCTCATCGTGACTGAAAGCGCGGCCGATTCATTCCTTGGTGAGCGACATGAGAGGAAGTGATGAGAAACGAGGTGAAGAGAAACGAATGGAGGCAGAAACCAAATCTCAGCTGGTCGCTTTTCATCCGAAGGTCGCGTCTGTCCGCCTCGTCTGCTCCTCTGTGTCCAGGAAAATCAAACCAAACGTGTTTCTGAAACACGTTTGGTGTCAGCATCATCAGAGCTAGAGGAAGGTGGAGGAAAGGTCAGAGGTCAACGAGGTGATGCTGGTAACTAACCACTTTATTCAGTAACGAGCAATTTAATGTTTTAATATTTCCAGTCAGATTAATGATACTCATCCAGGTCATTGTTACTGATCATCTTTCTTTATAAACTGTGAAACATACAAAACTGGGACTGTAATGAATTTATTTTGATTATTTAAGAACAAACATTTTATTGTTTTAACATTTTAACACAATAAATCTCTTTCTCTGTAAATCTGACGCCAAGCAGCGTCTTCAACCAGACGAAGCCACTTCAAAAACTAAAAGCTTGAAAAACTAAAAGCCTGAAAAACTCTAATTTTAAAGAAACATTTTGATTCGCAGCAAACAAACACCGGTCATACAGGGACCTGACAGCCCGTATCAAAGGGCCCGGTACCCCATACTCCCGGAGAACCCCCCACAAGGCCCCCCTGGGGACACGGTCGAACACCTTCTCCAAGTCCCCATACACATGTAGACCGGTTGGGCGAACTCCCAGGACCCTCCAGGACCCTGCTGAGGGTGTAGAGCTGGTACAGTGTTCCACCAGAACCACACTGCTCTTCATGAATCCAAGGTTTGACTATCCGACGGACCCTCCTCTCCAGGACCCCTGAATAGACCTTACCAGGGAGGCTTAAGAGTGTGACCCCCCTGTAATTGGAGCACACCCTCCGGTCCCCCTTTGTAAACAGGGGGACCACCACCCCGGTCTGCCAATCCAGGGGAACTGCCCCCGATGTCCATGCAATGCTGCAGAGTCGCATCAGCAAACACACCCTGCAACATTCAGAGCCTTAAGGAACTCTGGGCGGATCTCATCCACCCCCGGGGCCCTGCCACTGAGGAGCTTCTTAACCACCTTGGCGACCTCGTCCCCAGAGATTGGAGAGCCCGACCCAAAGTCCCCAGGCTCAGCTTCCTCAACAAAAGGCATGTTGGTGGGATTGAGGAGGTCTTCGAAGTATTCTGCCCATCGGCCCACAACGTCCCGAGTCGAGGTCAGCAGCACACCATCCCCACTATAAACAGCGTTGGTGCTGCACTGCTTCCCCCTCCTGAGACGCCGGATGGTGGACCAGAATCGCCTCGAAGCCGTGCGGAAGTCTTTCTCCATGGCCTCTCCAAACTCCAGCTGCTTCTGGAGTCCCACAGGCCAAAAAGACCCGATAGGACTCCTTCTTCAGCTTGACAGCATCCCTCACCGAAGGTGTCCACCAACGGGTTCGAGGGTTGCCGCCGCGACAGGCACCGACAACCTTGCGGCCGCAGCTCCGATAAGCCGCCTCGGCAATGGAGGCACGGAACATGGTCCACTCAGACTCAATGTCCCCCACCTCCCCAGGAACGTGTTCGAAGTTCTTCTGGAGATGGGAGTAAAAGCTCCATCTCACAGGGGACTCCGCCAGACGTTCCCAGCAGACCCTCACTACACGTTTGGGCCTGCCAGGTCTGACCGGCTTCCTCCCCCACCACCGGAGCCAACTCACCACCAGGTAGTGGTCAGTGGACAGCTCCGCACCTCTCTTCCCCTGAGTGTCCAAGACATACGGCCGCAGATCCGATGAAACGATGACAAAATCGATCATCGAACCGCGGCGGCCTAGGGTGTCCTGGTGCCAAGTGCACATATGGACACCCTTATGCCTGAACATGGTGTTCATGATGGACAATCCGTGACGAGCACAGAAGTCCAACAACAGAACACCACTCGAGTTCAGATCAGGGGGGCCGTTCCTCCCAACCACGCCCCTCCAGGTCTCACTGTCATTGCCCACGTGAGCGTTGAAGTCCCCCAGTAGAACAAGGGAGTCCCCAAGAGGGGCACTCTCCAGTACCCCCTCTCAGGACTCCAAGAAGGGTGGGTAATCTGAACTGCTGTTCGGCCCATAAGCACAGACAACAGTCAGAACCTGTCCCCCCACCAATAGGCAGAGGGAGGTTACCCTCTCGTTCACCGGGTACAGGCGTCAAGATGGGGGCCAACAAGTATGCCCACTCCTGCCCGGCGCCTCTCAACGTGGGCAACTCCAGAGTGGAAGTACATCCAGTCCCTCTCAAGGAGACTGGTTCCAGAACCAGAGCCATGCGTCGAGGTGAGGCCGACTATTTCTAGCCGGAACCTCTCAGCCTCGCACACTAGCTCTGGTTCCTTCCCCACCAGAGAGGTGACGTTCGACGTCCCAAGAGCCAGCTTCTGCAGCCGAGGATCAGACCGCCAGGGTCCCCTCCCTCGGCTGCCACCCGTAACACACTGCACCTGACCTCTTTGGCCCCTCCTACAGGTGGTGAGCCCATTGGAAGGGGGACCCACGTCTCCTCTTCTGGCTGAGCCCAGCCGGGCTCCGTGGGTAAAAGCCCGGCCACCAGGCGCTCGCCATTGTGCCCCACCTCCAGGCCTAGCTCCATAGTGGGGGCCCGGTGACCCGTGTCCAGGCGAGGGAACATTAGATCCAAAGTTTTTTTTCATCATAAGGGGTCTTCAGGCTGCACTTAGTGTGGTTCCTCACCTAGGACCTGTCTGCCTTGGGTGACCCTACCAGGGGCATAAAGCCCCAGACAGCATAGCTACTAGGATCATTGGGACACTCAAACCCCTCCACCACGATAAAGTGGCAGCCCAAGGAGAGGAGAACAGAATAAATCCCAGAATATTCCAGTTGTTACAGAACTGATGGTTTTATAAATCTTTAAAGAAATCATCAACTTTAAACAAACTCTGCTAGAACCAACTCAAATAATGGCACAAAATACTTTGACATTTATAAATATATCCAGTTATTATGACTTTATCACAATTTCTCACCGTTTAATGCGAGACTTTAAACATTTCTATCCTGGTAAAATCCTTTAAAACTTCCAGAATAATTCCAGATAAATCCTTAAAACTCTTGGATGTTCACTGAACAAAGACTGTTGTTGCATTTTAGGAAATAAAATGTTTCATGTAGCAGTCCGCCTTGGAGTGAATCTAAAGAAACCTCTGACTGAAGACAGTTCCTGTGTGATGCTAGCATGCTAACAGTTGAATATCCAGACAGATGACATTCCACAGCATCACATCCTGATGACTCCATCAGCTGTTAGCTAGCGATGCTACTCAGTCCTTACAGCTTTTTATGCAACTTCAGAAATTCACACGACCAAACGCCCACGTTTTACTTCATCTTAAAGCAGATTCGTCGTCCATCGCTGCTGTTAGCGGATGTAGCTTGTGCGTCAGATTTATGCGTACTAGAAACATGCAAATAGAAATGTTCTGGCGGGAACTTTAGTGTGTAAAAGAATAAAATAATAATTAAAAGTTTCTGTTACAGGGACAGAAAAGTCTTTTTCTGTTTCTGTTTTCATTTCAGTCACATTCTGTTCTGCAGCGTTACCGTCTGACTGAACCAGGAAGTTTTCAGTGAAAACAACAAAACATTTTCCTTCAACAGCTGATGTTTTCTGACTGTTTAACAGGAACCGGAACCAGAATCCTACATGAGTGGAGCCGCTAAACCTCCGTTAGCGGCCGGATCGCTGAAGCCGAGGCGATCCAGTTTCAGGGTGAATCTGTGAAGTTCTGCTCTGAATGTGGGACTTTTTGCACTGATACTTTTTCCCGGGCGTCAGAATACTAAAACAGGCACACTGATTAAATATTGAAGAGAGAATTTGCAGTGTCCAAACTGTAAGCTTGGCCTCAAACTGTCAGAGCTGAGCTTTAACTCCAGCAGAGTGACGAGCGCAGCCAACCAGCGGCGACAGGCGGCAGCGGCTGATTGGCAGAGTGGCATTTGTCTGTTCGCCCTGCGTGTGTGTGTGTATGTGTGTGTGTGTGTGTATGTGTGCCAGCCTAAGCCACCGTAGCGGCTCAGTTCGGTGACAGTGTGCTGACTGGTTGTTATGCTGTGTGTGTGAATGAATGTAGCAGTGTTTTTTCTAATGACTTCCATTCAAACCCCTGTGTGTGTGTGTGTGTGTGTGTGTGTACTTTCCTTTCTTTCTTCGTGAGGACCCAAGAGCGACCCAGACACCATCGGTGAGGACACTCTGGACTCGGTGAAACGGATCAGGACAAACATCAGACGTAGAGCGGGAACAATGAAACATTTATCAACTAAAACATCAAATAGGCTCCATGATGCTAACAGCTAACTATTTTAACTGAATATTTTACTAAATGAAAACTAAGGTTAGAGGTCAACCATCAGTTCAGTTAAGAGGAAAATTATTCCCAGGAAGGAAATATCGCAGACATCCAGAAATCTCCATCTCTTACTCTTCAGGCCTCAGTTAGCCAGATATAGGTTAAAGGTCATGACTCTGAACCGGTATGGCTGCTTGGAAAGGTTGAAGGGGAAACAAGATGGCGGTTTGTTTGGTAGTGGGAGGTAAAGGTCTTGCAGGTCCAATCGTTTGTTGCCTTGAGGAGATTCAGTCACTGTGGTTAATCAGGACAATGTAAATATTCTAAAAGGCTTTTAGGTTTAGGGAC
>NW_006800486.1:107498-114034 GCF_000485575.1 Poecilia formosa | reverse complement strand
TAGCGGCCTCTGGTCTGCTTGGCGTTCATTCAAACCAACCAGAGTTCACTTCAACCGAACCCAGACCGAGGTCAGGAGGACCAGAGGTCAGAGGTCGATTAGCGTTCACACCTCACCAACCGAACCGGACTTTGACTAGGCAGACGGACTGGAGTCGGGTTGAAGCGACTGGTGGGAATGAACCTTTAAACAGACCAGAAGCTGATATGAGCTCATATTGATCTAAGCAGACAGTCGGTTTGATCATCTGGGATCATAGATCATAGATCATAGATCCGTCTCAGTGTCTGATTGGGAGATTCAATTTAACTTCTACAAACAATTTGGAAAAGACTGATTCAACATCCAGTTGGTCTAGTTTAAAAATCTTATCAATAGTAGAACCCAGATTCCTAACAGAGCAACAAAAAACAGAGAAACTGAAATCTTAATCAGGTTTTTATGTTCCTTAGATAATTAAATGTTTCCTCAGTGACTTTGTAGTTTTGGGTAGCTGGACAGAAAAGCCTGGATGTCATCAGCTGAACGTGAAACAGGTGGAAACATTTCTAAATATTTCTTCTGTGGACCTGTGGTTACCTGGGCAGGTACATCAGATTGATGGCAGCTGAAACTGAATCTGGAGTTAAATTAACAGACAAGAATTAAACTCTTATGCAACCAGGTTAGTGCAAACTTTTTATTAACTTTTCCTCTTTAGTCAACATTCAAAACATAATTTCCAAAAACATTTCAGATAAATTTCCTCCTATGTGTCCAAACAGCTGAACGTAGTCAAACTTTCTGTCCCAAAAAGGTTCAAGAGTCAAATTAATTTTACACAGAATTTTTTTAAAAAATTAGTTTTTATAGGTAATTTAACATCAAGTGCAGCTGGAAGTCATCAGGGTTCAACAGCCAGGTGTCCGTCCTCAGACCTGCTGGACATCAGCAGACAGCTGCTGGCGTCCGACGCACAGACGATGTTTTTGGGAATTAAAGGCGACGCGCGTCAGATTCACACGAAGAGCTGCAGAGGAGCTGAGGGAGGATGACGAAGAGCTGCAGCAGACGGACGCCTCAACTCTCCCTGCGGCGCATAGGCTCTGTGTGTGTAGATCTACGCTGCTCTGTGTAGATCTACGCTGCTCTGTGTGTAGATCTACGCTGCTCTGTGTGTAGATCTACGCTGCTCGGTCAGAACCGGCCCTGAACGCCCAGCTCCGCCTCCACTGACCGCTCGATTTGCTGGTGGACCTGCCGGACCTCCTGCTGGGTCAAAGTTCGCTCCATGTGGCGGTAGACGATGCGGTAGCAGTGGCTCCGCCGGCCCGTCCTGAAACACAGAAACAATCGGATCGTTGGCTTCTACAAAATGAATCTACAGATTCAGACAGAAATAATCTGACACAAAAATCTGAGAAAATTTCCTTCATTTCTTCCATTCATTAAAGCAGAAACGTGGTTTTGTTATTGTTTTTAAAGTTTATATCTAAATATGGTTTCTGTTGTGTCTTATCTACGTTTTGCAGCATGTTTTAATCCTTTTATTGCCTTTTTGTATATTAGAACCAGTTTGGTTGAGGATGAATCTCCAGCCTAACCTCCCCTCCTGATCCCTCCATGGATTCTTCGAAGATTCAAGCTCCAGAAATGATTATGTAAGTGTTAATATATGAAACTCCACATCTCTGTAATGGAGGCTTGTTGTTAGAGTTGTAGTAAAATGTATTCCTTCGCTCCGTTCCTCATTGTTCTGGTTTTTGTCTGTTATAATCCAGAGATGAACTGCTTGCTTTACTTTCTCCACCTGGTACTTTGAACAATTTCATGCATATAATATTGAAGAAAAATGTATTAAGCATACTGCATTTTGTATTGACCAGCTGATATCAGACCTTTTGATAAGCGACATGTGAAACATGCACATTATTCCACGTTGTAATACGTTTTGTAACTATGGTGCACGTTTTGAAATAAATGCATTTGAGAAAATCACTGCCTCTTTATTAAATGTTTATTTTCCAAAGAATTTTTAAAAGTTCAAACAATAAAATACATATTTAATATTAATTACAAATAACTCTTAAGAAGTTAAAGAAATACTCTGTGAGAGTTAATATTAAGATCTAACACTGGATTAGTGTCAGTAAGTGTTAAATGATTAACTCCAGCAGATTTGATATCTGACACTTTATTAGAGTTAAGGTACCAACTCTCCAAAAAGAGTTAAATTAACACTTTCTGCTGTGGACCCATATAGACACTTTAAAAGTGTTGAAATCAAATCTCAGAGTTAATCTGGGCCTCCTGGATTTGCTGTGTGTTTTCTCCGTTCTGTCCTTCCTCCTCTTCCTCCTCTGTTCCAGCTCTTCATCATCTTACCCTTTCTCTCTCCACCTCCAGTTGACAAAATGACTTACAACACATTAAACCTACAATAACAAAACACAACATGATCTCCTCTCTCTCTCCATTCATTCTCTATGTTGCTCGCCCTCGCTCAGCGGCTCATGAATAATTGAACATCGGTACATTTGGTGGAAATGTCAGAGAAGCAGAGGAACACTAACACCATTACACACACACACACACACACACACACACCCACACCCACACACACAGAGTGAATGGTATTTTATCAGATAGAGAGTATTATTGTTTAATAATTGATGTCTCCATCATCCAGCCCATATAGCTGGAGGGGGGATCAATACAGGGACACCTGTACACTGTACACACACACACACACACACACACACACACACACACACACACACAGCAGGGTAAATGTGCCATAATGAAGCACATGTTACATTATTCATATTTATTATTGAGCCTCAAATTCCAGATTTTTCCCAGAAATCAAAAATTTCCTCCTCATTTTTCTGGTTTGAGGGAAACTCTGAGTTGTTTGGGCTTCGTTATTATTAGATTCTTTAAATTTAAAAATAAAAACTTGTTGCACAGAAAGAAACAGGGAACCTGAGCTGCTGAGTAAAAACGTCGGCTGTTCATCTGATTGGAGAACAAACCCACTGACTTCTTGGCGCCGTTTATCTTTACAAAGTCTGATTATTAATCTCACTAAAACAGGAAAGTTTGGAAACACGAGAAGCTAATTTCAGACTTTTCCAAACTTTTCAAGGCTGCCTGGAAACCCAACATGGGAAACAAACCAGATTCTGATTTAAAGAAAAATAATTCCCAACTGCTCTGGAGGAGCTGCAGAGATCCGCTGCTCAGGTGGACGATCTCTGGATGGTAAAAGTTACGATTCTATTTTTTATAAAACAAATTGTTAATAAAACAGGAAGTCTTAAAGTTTAAATCGAACCGTGAAGCCGATGAACATCTGGATCAGAGTGGAAATACACTCCTGACCAGACGGCCCTAAACAAGGTGTTGGCTGCATCATGCTGAGGGTCAGGCTCGGAGTCGATGGATTCATTTTGTCCCGATTCAGTGAATTACCCAGAAGTCTCTGTGTGGTTCAGGGTGTGATTACTTTTCCAGATTTCTGTTGGTTCTGGATGAAAACTGAGTCACGAAGCGGCTGAGGAACGCGGTTCATCTGCCCTGCGCTGCTGTGAAGCCAATCAAAGAGCAGCTGTGGGCGGAGAGACGGAGAAATGATTAAAACCGAATTATCTAACAGCCGTAATGAAACAGGCTGAACCTGCTGTGTGCGACTCGGAGCTATTTATGAACACAAGCAGTCGGCGGGCCGAGGTTAGCGCGAGTGAGGCAGAAAATAACTCGTCAGGAAGTTCGCCTTTAATTGCTGCTGCAGGTTTTTCTGACACTTTTAATTGCTCTGGTGAAAACCGACTCCATTTCTCCTGAACTAACCGCAGCAGAGCAGCCATCATGGTTCTGGTTTGGTTAGCAGGTCCAACTGGAGCAACTGGAAACGGATCAAACTGAGAACACAGAGGCTGCAACAACTCAAAGTTTTAGGAACAAACAGCCTGAGATCCTCTGGCAGATTCACTTCATGACCTGATGACGAATGAAGGGAAGGTCGGACTCTCCTCTCTGTCCCGCCTCCAGCTCTTCTGTCCAATCAGAGCAACGAATGTTCACTTTGTTTACAAATTATAGCAAAAAACCACAATATGAAATCAAACCAACGACGAAGACACAGAGAGCAACTTCCTGCTTCACCAGATGGAAACAAGATGGAGGCGTCAGATTTTAGCGGTTGGAGGATTTCTCTTTAGCCTTTGGCTAAAGACCAGGAGCCGTTTCTGCTGCTAGTGCTAGGCTAGCACGTTAGCTTTGGTTGTATTTACCCAGAATGCCCTGCGCTGTAGTCCACTTCCTGCTTTTGGAGCGGTCTCCGGTCCACTTGGCGTTCAAAGTGAACCAGAGTTCACTTCAACTGAACCCAGTCCAAGGGTTGGAGGACCAGAGGTCAGTGGTCGACTAGCATTCACACCTCCCCAACCGAACCGGACTTTGACTAGTCCACCGGACCAGAGTTGAACTAAATGAACGAAGCGGGAATGAAGACCTGGATGAGTTTCATCCAGAGGATCTCAGAACGAATTGGATCAGTTGGTTTGAGGAACCTGGACTCTTCCCACATGGTGAACTGAAGCTAACGCTACTAGCCTGCAAACATCCTGAGATCCAGGAGGAGAAGCTGCTGACGCTGATGAGGACAGATGGACAGATGGACAGAGATTTATGCAGTAACCACCGGAGCAGAGAAACTCTTCCAGTTCTTCTGGAGACGGTTCGTCTCTTCGGTGCTTCTCTCTGGATGTTCATTAATATCAGCAACAATTAGAGAGAGGAGCTGCTCATGGTCAGAGGAAACTCAGCCGGGGGCAACGAGGAGCAACAGCAACCAGCTACGGGCTGGAGACGGAGAGGTTCACGGTAATCACCGTCAAACTGGAGTCAGATCTATCAGAGAACCGACTGACTGGTTTATGAATGAATCCTAAACATTAAAGCTGTTTTAAACCAGATGTGGTTCAGATCAGAGCGTTTCTTCACATGAACTCTTCTTCCTCTCCTCTTCCTCCCTGATCCAGAAGTTGCTAGCAGTCGATTTTCTTCCTCTCGTCTCCATCTTTACCCGGACAGACGCTGAACAAACAGCTCAACCTAATTCCTTCTTCAAAGTCTCTGCTCTTCCCTCCGTCCATCCTTCGTTCCTCCTGGGCCAGAAAACGCCCAAATCAATTAGCATTCAGCCAGACAGCGGCGCTCCAACCGACCGCTGCTCTCTCCTTAATCTCCCACTTAGATCCTCCCTGACTGGGACGGAGGCAGGAAGGCGCCTTGTGAGCCGTGGAGCGTTAAAACAATCCATGAGACGCCGTGAAGAAACGTTTCTATGAATATTTACAGCTCTAAACTGTCCGGACGGGTTTCAGCTTCTATACATTCAGCTTCTATACATTCAGCTTCTATACATTCAGCTTCTATACATTCAGCTTCTATACATTCAGCTTCTATATATTCAGCTTCTATACATTCAGCTTCTATATATTCAGCATCTGTAGAACAACAACATCAGGATTTTACTAGACAAGATTTCAACTACAACCAGGAGAAGAAAACTGATCCACATCAGAGTGTAGGCTGATTTAGTTTTGGGTCCATTTGTTGACTGTCGATAATCTGACTGGTTTGTCGATAATCTGACTGGTTTGTCGATAATCTGACTGGTTTGTTGGCTGGTTGATCGGCCGGGTGGAGACGTGGAGCCGTGTTTCCCAGCAGTGTGACGTCTTCAGGGATCGGTTCATGTCCAGCCTCGTCGCCACGGCGATGTAAAGTCATGTACACGCGGCTGTGCGTTCCCAGCTGTGTGATGTTTTCTTCGCGGCTCCTCGCCGCCGCGGCCCTGATGCTGTGGCTCATCATGGCCGCCGCCTCAGATCTCAGAGCCGGTCCCGCGGTGGCGGCGCCGCGTCGCTTCCTGAGCGGTCGGCCGCAGAAGAACATCTGATGTTTTTCACACCTCTGAAGCAGAGCGCTGCGGTCGCCTGGAACAGGTTGACTGGGTTTTCCCCGGAACGTTTCCAAGCTGCAGGAACGTTTCTGACGCCATCTGCTGCAGAAACCCGACAACCTTTCACCAGAACCACGATCAGCGAGACGAACAGAAAACCAACGACTCTCTCTGAGGATCCGTGACTTCAGCTCTGATTTAGATTCTGAATCTGATGAACAACATAAATAAATGTGGTCAGAAATGTTTGACCTCTGACCTCCAGGTGAAGAAGGATAGGGACCAGTTCATGCACATGCTGAAGGCCGTTGCCATGGATACGTCTGATTTGGATCCAGTTTTATTTATCATTTGTTTTTCCTGTCTGATGAACAGCGTTGACCTCACCGGGGTCGTCATGGCAACGCAAAGACTCACAGGAATACCAGAGGAAGGCTAGGTCCGGTCCAGTTCCCCTTCAGAACCAGAACTCCACCAGGGATCCAGAACCCAACCAGCTGGAAGGTCCAGTTGGTCCCTGACTGGCTGGACGTGTCCATGTTTGGGTCTCAGGCAGCAGAAGGCGACGGATGATGGATCAGATTTG
>NW_006800486.1:106102-107316 GCF_000485575.1 Poecilia formosa | reverse complement strand
TAACCAGTTAAACCAGTTATACCAGTTAAACCAATTATAACCGGTTATAACCTGTTAAACCAGTTAAACCAGTTAAACCGGTTATAACCTGTTAAACCAGTTAAACCAGTTAAACCAGTTAAACCAGTATAACCAGTTAAACCAGTTATACCAGTTAAACCAATTATAACCGGTTATAACCTGTTAAACCAGTTAAACCAGTTAAACCGGTTATAACCTGTTAAACCAGTTAAATCAGTATAACCAGTTAAACCAGTATAACCAGTTAAACCAGTATAACCAGTTAAATCAGTATAACTGGACCAACTCTAACAGTGGTAAAGAGTCCAGGCGAGTCGGGTTCTCCACCTTCCTCTGAATTATTAACGGTTCTGTCTGTGTAGTGGGAACCCGGTCCGCCACAGGAGGCCGGCGGTTCTGATCCGATCTCCTCCTGATGCAGCAGGCTGAGCGACGTGAGGAAGAGCAGCAGAGACCACAGCTCCTCTTCCTCTCGTCGTCTCCCCTTTCTTCTTCTTGCAGGCGAACCCGATCCGCCCAGAGCGCCACCGACGAGCCGCCATGACGGCTTCGAGGACCGGCCACTTTATTAGGCACAGAGAGGGAATCGGCCAATCAGACGCCAGCAACTAGACAGAGGCCAAAGGTCAAACTGACTGAAGTGACACTGAACGCAGCCCAGCCGTTGGGACCAGATGGTTGGTCTGAACCACCAGAACTGGACCAGAACCGGTTGAAGAACGACTCCTGGTCCGATCTGAAACATCCAGCTGATCGGATCAGAATAACCTGCTGGAAACATCATGAAAGAACTTCCTCCTTCAGCAGACAGACACAAAACGGAAACCAGACGGAAACCAAACGGAAACCAGACGGAAACCAAACAGAAACCAGATGGAAACCAAATGGAAACCAAAGTGAAACCAGACGGAAACCAAACAGAAACCAAATGGAAACCAAACGGAAACCAAACGGAAACCTAACAGAAACCAAACAGAAACCAAATGGAAACCAGATGGAAACCAAACAGAAACCAAACAGAAACCAAATGGAAACCAGACGGAAACCAAACGGAAACCAAACGGAAACCAGATGGAAACCAAACAGAAACCAGATGGAAACCAAACGGAAACCAAACAGAAACCAAATGGAAACCAGATGGAAACCAAACGGAAACCAAACAGAAACCAAATGGAAACCAGATGGAAACCAAA
>NW_006800486.1:104989-105479 GCF_000485575.1 Poecilia formosa | reverse complement strand
AACTTCCTCCTTCAGCAGACGGACACAAAACGGAAACCAGACGGAAACCAGACAGAAACCAAACGGAAACCAGACAGAAACCAAACGGAAACCAGACAGAAACCAGATGGAAACCAAACGGCGGCTCCAGGTTCCAGGCTGGAGGGTTCTCCTTCAGCCTTTGGCTAAAGACCAAAAACAGGTGAATGGAAATGAAAGCAAGAAGCTGAAGCTGATCCACCAAACTGATGTCAAACCGGTTTCTGTTTCTAACTGGGAGAATCCAGCAGAACAGTTCCAGCTGGTTACTGGTTTAACTGGGTTGTTCTGGTTTCTGTGGGTCGATCAGAACCGACTGAGGTCCGATTGGTTCTGGTGTTTTAACGTTTCATGTTCTGATGGAACGGCTGTTAGCTGATAGATGCAGAGTGTGTGTGTGTGTGTGTCTGTGTGTGTCTGTGTGTGTGTGTCTGTGTGTGTGTGTGTGTGTGTGTGTGTGTGTGTGTGTGTG
>NW_006800486.1:102802-104910 GCF_000485575.1 Poecilia formosa | reverse complement strand
GTGTGTGTGTGTGTGTGTGTGTGTGTGTGTGTGTGTGTGTGTCTGTGTGTGTGTCGCCTACTGTCCATCTGCTGGAGCTCCAGGAGACGTGATGAGTGTCTCATGACTCAGTCCTCTTCCTCCTCCTCATCATCAGAATCAACAGCTGACCTGAATCACCAGCAGCTTCATCTGCTGCTGACCCAACAGAACCAGCAGAACCAACAGAACCAACAGAACCAACAGAACCAACAGAACCAGCAGAACCAGCTGCAGGTGGATCAGAACCATCGGTCACTCTGACTACATCAGCTGGAAATAACAGCCATTACCCAGAATCCCCGGCCGGCTAATGCAAAGCCACTTAAGCTGCGCAGCGTCCGATTGGCTGACGGAGGCTGGCTCTCTCCCTGCAATGGCGGTGAATAATTCAGAGGGGCGGCCCACATTTCCCCTCTGCTAATTGCTCGTTAAGTGCTCTGTTTGACCTTTATCCGCAGAAGAAGAAACCGTTTATGTTTTTGTCGAATAAAACAATAAGTTGTAGTTTTTTATCCTGTAACTGTAAATATATTTATGTGACGTCTGGATAACCCGCAGCTGGTCCATGTTTCTTTATTCTCCTTTTTCTTCTTTCTCATCTTTAAACAGGAAACCAACCAAAGTGACTTCCTGGAGCAGAAACAGGGAAACCAGCAGAGATTTCCAGGTGAGCAGCAGCAGCAGCGGTGAAGTTTTACCAGCTTCCTGAGCAGCAGCGACTGTTTCAGTTCCTCCTGACAGGTTTGGTCTCCAGCAGCGTAAATACTTAAACAGCAGCACATGAAGCTGAAGGCGAGCGGCAGAAACAGGCTGATCTGGCCTTAAAGACGCGTTTAGCACAGCAGCTGCTGCTTCACGGCTCCAAACGCCTCCATCCATTATTCACTTATCCATTACACACACACACACACACACACACACCATAACTCTTAACAGGGTTGATACTGATCATTTAAACGTTCTGGACTCACCAGAACTTACTTTAGTTAGGCTTTATGGAGCCACTGATGGTTGCAGCAAGACCAGAACCGGTTCTGGACCAGAACTCTGGATCAGAACTGGTTAAATCAACGTTACAGATGGTATGCTACCTTTGCTACAGAATAAAACATGCTACGTTAGCTAAAGCATAAAGATACAACCAATTAGCATAAATCTGCTCATTTTTCTGTATTTTCCATCTTAAGGCAAAACTAACTGTTTTGCACTGATACACTGTAAAAACTGAATGTCGTTAGTGGAACTAAACCTGTTTATCAAAACACAATAAACCAAATATGTGTGGGTGTCCAGCATATGCGTGGTCTGCAGAGCTGTTAGCTGGACCACTTAAACTGTTCTGTTCTATCAGATGAAAATGACAGGAACCTGGAGCGGTCCTGTACCCGTCCAGAACCGGTCCGGTCCAGTTCTGGAAAACTCGCCTCGCTCTTCCATTCAGATATTTTCTCTGTGGTTTTTCTCTCTGCCCATCATCTCTCCTCCACTTCACTCCCACTTAAAGCTTCTTGTGGGCGTTAGTGTGTGTGTGTGTGTGTGGGTCGATAGCAGCTGTAAGACAAACAGGAAGTCTCCTGAGTGTGTGAATGAGTGTGTGTGTGTGTGTTCATTAATTGTATTAGGATGGAGTGAGAGCAGGAAGCCGGCGTCATTAGGAGGATGAGGAGGTTCATGTTTCTCCTCTTCCTCACAGCGGAGAGCCTCTGTGGATGTTTAGAGCGCTGTGAGGACACACAGCGTCCTGGGGTGTGTGTCAGAGTGTGTGTGTCAGACTGGGGTGTGTGTCAGAGTGTGTGTGAGCCCTGATGGCTCATGATGCAGTTCAGGTTGTGTGTCTGTAAGAGGAGCTGCGGCGTTGTGACGACCGACAGGTGGAGAAAGAGAAGCTGCTGCTCCTCTTCCTGTCGCTTCATAGAAAAACTTCACATAAACAAACAGTGACATGAAAACACCAAGGAGCTTCATCGCTTCAGCAGCAGAACCACTGAGGAGCAAGGTGCTGCAGGGCCTAGTCAAAGTCCACAACTCCACTGATCATGATTTAAGGAGGAAACTTAATTTAAAAAAGCCCAGAATAAATAAGTCCT
>NW_006800486.1:99583-102728 GCF_000485575.1 Poecilia formosa | reverse complement strand
CCGGTCCAGTTCTGGAAAACTCGCCTCGCTCTTCCATTCAGATATTTTCTCTGTGGTTTTTCTCTCTGCCCATCGTCTCTCCTCCACTTCACTCCCACTTAAAGCTTCTTGTGGGCGTTAGTGTGTGTGTGTGTGGGTCGATAGCAGCTGTAAGACAAACAGGAAGTCTCCTGAGTGTGTGAATGTGTGTGTGTGTGTGTGTAGGTGTGTGTGTGTGTTTTAGTATAGAGATGAATCTTCATGGATTAAAGAAACAAACAGCTGCATCAACAATCCATGGCGCCATCTGGGTTCTGGACGGGTCCCATCAGTCATCAGAACCATTTGTTTTCATCCAATCAGTCGGCTCTAAATCACTAGCAACCAATCAGCTTCCTGATAGCCGCTTTGCTGCGGCATCAATAACCTGCAGCGCTGATTAAACACCGGCGCCACTCTAACCCACAAGTTACTCATCTGATCAGAACCAGAACCAGATCTGACAGCATCACCGTGTCTAAACTAAAACGTTAGCTGTGCTAACAATAAAGTGCTAATCATAAACATTAGTCTGAAGGACGCTAAAGCGCTACACTATCACAGCATTTAGTGGAGGCTAACATTAAAATGCTAATTGTAAACATTAGTTCAGCTAAAATGCTAAACCAACACAGGACTTAACTGAAGCTAGTGCTAAATGCTAGTAGTTCCATTAACGTGTTACACCAAGGACAGGATTTAATGCAAGCTAACATGAAAGCACTAATCATAAACACTGGTTCTAAGGTTGTTAAAGTGTAATAACAGGATTTACCAGAAGCTAATGCTAGATGCTAATCATCAACATTAGCTCTGCTAATGATAAACTGCTACATCAACACAGTATTTCATGTAGACTAATTCTAAAGTGCTAATCATGAACATTTGCTTAGCTAAAGTGAAACACCTACAAAGGAATCAACAGAAGCTAATGCTAACGTGCTAATGCATCCATCTATTAATCCCTCAAATTTTATTTGTATAGCACATTTCATCAGCAAGAAATTTCAAAGTGCTTTACATCATAAAACACAAAAACACAGAATCATGCAACATTGAATAAACAATCAAAAACATTAAATTTCCTGCCGAGTCGAAGTTCTGCCCTTCGAATTGGCAGGAAAAAAACAACTGGGGGGGGGGGAGTCTAAACCCGCACCTCTTTTCTCCCAAACACTAGAACCCGGGTCGGGATCCAATCCTAGTTGTTCCAAATCCAACTCTAACCAGCTGGGTTTCAAGTGGAGATTTAAAGGCTCTCAGTGTTTCAGTTGTTTTACAGTTTTCTGGAAGTTTGTTCCAAATTTGAGGTGCATAGAAGCTGCTTCTCCTCGTTTGGCTCTGGTTCTGGATGCAGAGCAGAGTAGAACCAGAACCAGAACCAGAACCAGAACCTGAGGGGTCGGGAGTGTTTGTACAACAGCAGATCTATGTTTTATTGTTGTAAACTGGGAGGTTTACTGGAGTTACTGGGAATGTAGAACTGACACTGGGAGCTGATTTATAGGAATCAGAGGGAACCAACTTCTGCTGTTTGACCTCTGACCCTGGATGAAGATGTACTGCAGTGACTGAGGGGAAATGGCTGCTTCCCAGATAAATGAGCTCATTTTCTCTAGCGTCTGAAGATGGAAACGGACCAGAACCGTTTCAGAACAATAAACAGGAAGCGGACCTCCTTACAGCCCGGCGCAGAGCGGAGCGGCTGCTGCCCTCGGGGGGGATGCGGGTTGCCAGATTGGTGGACAGCAGCTCTAATAGAGTCCAGTTTATTGCTGTCTCTCTCCATCACACTCACAGCTCTGCTGCTCTCTCTCTGGCGAACTGCTAACGCAGCTTCTACCGGTTTGTTCTGGACGGATTCACGTCCAGAACATGCCAGAAAACCTCAGCTTTCTGCTCTGGACCGGAACCAAGCGGTAACCCCCGGTTAATGTTTGACCTTTGACCCAGTTGATGAGCAGTAAGAGCTCTGCAGAGATCGCAGTCACTTCTGCTGCCAGAACCAGAACATTAACCAGAACCAGAACCAGAATCCAAACCGTTTGCTGTTTCCGGGTTTTATGATTATTTCAGAGATTTACTGTTTAACGTTTGCAGTGGTTAATGTTGCAGAACCGTCCCGAACATTTACCCAGAATCCCTCATGATCAGCGCGGTGAGACGGGTCGATCCAGACCTCACTGATCAAATATGAGCAGAACTTTAATTAGAGCAAACAGAACCGGCCCCGCGGCCCAGAAGGCTGGAAGAGTCTGGTAGGAAAACATTTCTGTTCTGCTTTAACCGGGTTCTGGTTCTGGTTCAGGAGATTCTCTGGATTAAATGAAAACATAGAGCCACAGAGCCACGGTGCCACAGAGCCACGGTGCCACAGAGCCACGGAGCCATGGTGCCACGGAGCCACGGTGCCACAGAGCCACGGAGCCACAGAGCCACGGTGCCACAGAGCCACGGAGCCACAGAGCCACGGTGCCACAGAGCCACGGAGCCACAGAGCCACGGTGCCACAGAGCCACGGTGCCACAGAGCCACGGTGCCACAGAGCCACGGNGAGCCACGGTGCCACAGAGCCACGGTGCCACAGAGCCACGGAGCCACGCCACGAGGAGGAGGATGAAGAGTACAGCTCCTCTTCCTCCTCCAGGATACACCTGAATGTTTGAAGTTTATTTAAAGCTGCAGTAACTTTTATAAAAAATGTCTTTGTTAAAACTATGTAGAGACTGAATGGTACGACAGATCATCAATAGGAGGGGCATAGCGCCGTTAATCACACTTGTGTAGGCGCTGCTAAATGTGCTAAAGGCGGAGAAACGCGAGCTAATGTCACGAGCTAAGGCCGCACGCTAAGACACAAGGAGACATTTTGAATCGACACGATGACGTTTGTAGGACAGAGAAAATAAAGTCCTGTAATAAAGAGAAAACGCCCTGAAGGCGCTTTCATTTAATTAAGAACAGTTTAGCTTTGGTTTGATAACGCTAATAAACATTTACTGGAAAACTGGCACCAATAAAACATACGGTGCCAGAGAAGGAAATAAACTCAGGAGCAGAATCTGATAAAAACCAGAAACTTTAAAGATTTATATTTATTTACAAGTTTACCTGTACAACTAGTTTT
>NW_006800486.1:92585-98686 GCF_000485575.1 Poecilia formosa | reverse complement strand
CGGGTGGCAGCTGACCGTCGGGTGGCAGCTGACCATCCGGTGGCAGCTGACCGTCGGTTAGTTTTATTTCTAGAAGATTCTGATAATCTTCAGATTGTCTTGTAAAGTTTTACTGTCGTGGCTGCTGTTAGCTTCTAGAGTCGATCCTCAAAGTTAGCAGCTAGCAAAACAAACGAGTCTGCTCCAAAGAATCACTTCCTGAACCGCACAGGAAGGAGTGTAATCACAGGTTTCATCCTGCAGGAGGCGATATACTGTGCTGTAGAATGCTATGTATTTAAAACATGGTGGGTATCAACATGGTTGAAGTTAGCGCTTTAGCATTAGCTTCCGTAGCTCTGAAACCAAGTGAATAAAGTTTATCAAAGGGGAAAAACCAGCTGGTGTGTTGATATCTGGAGGTCTTTATTGTCATAAAACTTTATTTCATTTCCTCTTCAGTCAGTATCAATGAGTTCCTGGTGTTTCCGACGAGCGGCTCTCTGAAGCGCTGCCGTGTTTCTGACTGCGGTCCGTCATCCTGACTGACGGCTCATCCAATCAGCTCGCCTTCGCTTCCCTCCAATCTGATCAGATTTGTAGGGATCAGCTTTGATTTGCAGCTCAATCAGATGTTTATGGAGTCAGAGAGAGAACATCAGGAGGCGAGGGAATCCATCTGACAGCTCCTGTTTCCGGCGGCTGGAGAGGCTTCGGATCAATTTGCAGCCATTATGGACATTATTGTTCAAACTCCTCCAGAGTTCAGACTCCATTTGTGAAGCCAGACATCAGGATGAGCAGCTTTATGAGAGACTCGTCTTCCTCTCTCTGCTCGTCTTCAGAAATAACTCAGCCGCGCTTAGAGAGACAAAAACGTTCATAATCCTTTAGATTTCTGTTATTATTAAATTAAGCAGGGATGCATGATATATTGATGTATCAATCTATTGATATATCGGTATATCGGTCTGATTAGTAAAACTCATTATGTTGGTCATGGTGAAGCAGCAAAGGATTATGGGAGTGCAACAGAAGCATAGAAGCAATTGTACATATTTCTGATATCGGCAATCTGTACGATATCGGTAAATATCGGTAATCAGTCATATCGGCAGTATTAGTCTCGATGTTGGTGAATCTCCTGAAATCAAGATGATGTTGATGTGATCATCTCATCCGGCAGGAACACACATCACAATGAATAAATATGATCAGGCTGCATCCAGGTGAGTTCAACTAAAAGTTTTTAATGAGATTAATAAAACATAAAGCTTCATTTTACCCAAATACTGAACAATATTTCTGTCTATCTAAGTATTTATGTAACAGGGCAACTGATGAACTGGGCCAGGATCAGTCATGGTTCTCATTTTAACTGCAGTTTGGAGTATTTTATTTAGAAAAGCTTTTATTTTGAAAAATATCAACTTCCCCTTCTGTTGGACCCCTTTGCACAGGCCTGCAGCCCAGTTGTGTCTGCTGCTCTTGCAGTTTTGCTGTTTGCAGTTGGAGCCTGAAGCAGTGAGTCGGTAACCAGGAAAACCCGGAGTGGAGTTTTGGCAGCAGGAATATTCGGTCCATCAAGTGGAACGGATTCTTTCAGGAAGAAATAAAAACGGGCAGAGTGGAATATTTTACTGGAAAAGTCCAGTGTAAGCAGGGCTCTATTCTCAAGTCACTTTTATTTATTATTTTTTATTTTACCTACTTTGCTCACATGCTCAGGTAAAAATAGATTTTATTACCATCTATGCAGATGACATCACTGCATATTTCTGTCACCACATAATAAAATCACTGAATACATTAGTGGCAATATCTGGTGTGAACATTTCTATGTTTTATTTAAACTGAATCTGTGTTTATTATATCTTTCCGATATGAACCAGAATGTTTGCAAACTAAATAACTGCTGATATTCTCTGTCATTTAGGAAGATGGCACATATAAACGTCCTTTATTTTATTTCACTTAATTAATTTAATGCATGTAGTTTTTAAAGTTGAACAGTTCCTGAATCAGTTGCTAAAGCGAGTTTGGGTCCAGATCCGTCCTGGTTTCATCAGTCAGAGACCTTCAGAGTACAGCTGTAATGAAACGATCAATACTGTCAGTTATTAACAGCTGATTGGTTCCAGTCCTGGTTTACGGCCTCAGATTCCTCAACGGGGCGTTTTGGATGCACACCGAGAGTTGCTCAACTTTAATATGCAGAGCAACGACAGCAGATGGAAACTGATAATCTATCACTGCAGGCAGATTCACGAGCTGATGAAGGTCAATCAGCGCTCTGCTCCTCTTCCTCAGGAATTAAAACATTTACATCTTGATGTTACTGTTGAACATGTTTAAAAAAGAAAAAACTAAAATTAAAAAAACAGAAAACAGACTAATTTCCTTCATAAAATCAATCAAATAAAACCTTTAAATTCATTAGTGATGAAAGAAAAGACGATCATTTCTAAAGTTTTATCTGTTTAAAATCGTCTGAGTCACAGAGAGACGAAGGCTGCAGCAGCGCCGCTCCTCTTCCTCACAGGAAGGTCAACATGTTTCCAAATCAACCGAAGATCAATCTGAAACTTTCCTGCTCCGAACTCACAGCACAGTGTGTGTGTGTGTGTGTGTGTGTGTGAGTGTAACAGTGTAATAAAGGCTGCTATTTAAAAAGACATTAAAACAATGAAAGATGAAGAGCGTCAGACATTTTTACGCACTGCGGCCGTCGCTGCTCACACAACGCAAGGCTGGGCCAGAGTTTGTGTGTGTGTGTGTGTGTGTGAATGATGTGCAAGAGGAGTTCTCTTCCATAAGGCAGCAGCCTCCCACTGCTGCCCTTTACACACACACACACACACACACACACACACACACACACACAGGTAGCTGGTAAAAAACGAGGTGTCAACATCAGCTCTGATCGGAGCTCCAAGGACGGCTGAGTGTGTCACTTAGAGCAGCGGGAGGTTTGAACTGTACAAGCTGAGTGTGTGTGTGTGTGTGTGTGTGTGTGTGTGTGTGTGTGTGTGTGTGTGTGTGTGTGTGAATTTAAAGTGATGACTCTGCTATCAGCCATTAGCAGACAGAGTGACCTTTCCTCCTCTTCATCCTCGTCCTGTTCCTCATCCTCGATGTTTGGACTTCGCCGCGTCACGTTAGGGTCGGACCTCAGAGCCGGTGCAGGAAGTCCGGTTTTTAACCGCTTCACAGCCACTTCCTGAGCTGACCTCTGACCCCGGCAGGCGTTTAAGGAATGAAGGGATGTGCTTTGGTTGCTATGACGACCGCAGGATCTCATAAGCGCAGGTTGCCAGATGTTTGCGGGTTGCCAGATGTTTACGGGTTGCCAGATGTTTACGGGTTGCCAGATGTTTGCGGGTTGCTTCAAGTTTAAAAACACTAAAAGTATCTAAGTAACACTGCAGTGCACAGTTTGGTCAGCGGGGGGCGACAGAGGCAGGAAGCTCACAGTTGGAACCAGAAAATTAGACGAAGAAACAAAAATGTCTTTTTTTTCCTCTAACAGAAACAGCTGATTGGCTATAAATCTGTCAAAATAAAAGCTTTTCCTCTACAAATCAAAACATCATAGAACAAATAAATATTATTATTATTATTATTATTATTAATAATAATTATTATTATTATATTATTAAATTATATTATGTGGCAAATGTTGCATTTACAAATAAAAACTTTGACAAATTATTTGATTTCCATAAATTCATATTCATCATTTTCAACACCATTAATTTACCATTTTCAATTTATAGTTTTATCATTTCATTTAATTTGTGTCATTTCTTGCTTCTTTTTTATGTACTGTCACTTTAAAAACAAAATCATGTGTATAAAATAAAAGAAATGTGTGGTGGACTGATCATGCCAAAATTCTCATTAAAATTAGAACCTCGTCACAGAGGGAACCTAGAGGCTGAGGGAACCTAGAGGCTGAGGGAACCTCGTCGCTGAGGGAACCCGCCCCGCCAGCTGTCCTACCTGGGGTGAGTGAAGTCGTCCACCAGAGTAACTTTCTCCACCAGGTCTCCGCCCACCGAGCGAACCAGATCGTAGAAGTCGTTCTCCGTGAAGCGGTCGGCGGCGTCCGGCAGCCAGAAGGAAATGTCGTTGTGGAACGGCGGGTATTTACTGAAAGGCTGGAGACACAAACAGCGACATCACTTCCTTTCCGGTTCTGGACCAATCAGAACGTTTTTGTTATTTGGTTCTGGTTCTGTTCGGTTCTCATCAACAGAACCAACAGCCAGCCTCCAGCTCAGTTCTTAATAATCTGCCCTAAAAATATTCCTTTTATTGTGAACCAATAAAATATTGGAAATAATTTTATTAAATATTTATTTTAAAAAAAGTAAAACTCAGATTCAACAAACTATTTTATACATTTTGGCTTGTTTAAAAAATTGAAATAAAAATATTAGCCCAACTCCATCATGTTTTAATTTATTCATCCAAGCAAAAAAAAAGCCACATTTTGACACCAGGAACAAATTTAAAGACACAGGTTTTTTAAATATTAGTCATATTTCTTTTTAGCTCACATTTTCTGTAAATATGACAATTTGATACTATTATTGTTTCTTTAAACAATTATTCTTCTTATTGCTATTTTAATATTATTAGTATTTTTGATCACTATAGTAACAGACAGTAATGATAGTAGGATTATAATCATTGTTGCTAAAAAGTTTTTAAACATTTTCTCACAATTTAATGATTTATTTTAGTTTCTGTTATTTTTGCCAAATCTGAACTAAATTCTTCCTAAAGTTGCTTTGTGCTTAAAGCTGGAACATTTTTCCATCGTCCAATAAAGTACATTTTAATATCTGTTTGAATAAAAGCAGCTCTGTGTTCTTGGATTTTATTTTTCCCTCAGAAATGATTTGAATTTTATTATATAAACTTTGTTTCAGTAAAACTCGTGTTTGTTTTGGATCTTATTGCTGGTTTTAGCAGAAACATCAAACTGGTCCCAGTTTCTGCAGAATAATAATTCATATCCAGGTTCAGCTTCTATCACCTCTTTCACTTAGAGGGTAAAAACCTTCAAAGGGTTTTAGGTTTTCTGGCTGCAGGAGTTTGGGCAGTTTTCTGCACAGTCAGCGTTTCTGCAGTGGATCCATTGATTAGGATCTGCTGAGTCATCAAATCTCTGGTTGCATCAATTAATCCTGAACGTATAAAAACAGAAAGGAAACCCAGAACTGAGGAGAATCAGAGACAGCAGGAGGAACCTGTGTGTGTGTGTGTGTGTGTGTGTGTGTGTGTGTGTGTGTGTGTGTGTCCAGCGGTTTCCTGCGTGCCGTTTGGCGCTCGCCACTCATTACTCAGGGCGGTTCTGACCCGGGCAGCAGATGAGCCGCGGTCCCGTCCCTCTGGAGGAACCGGGTCATTAATGAAGCCGGGGGGACAGGAAGTGGACAGCACGGCTCATCTGCTGACCTTTGTCCTCTGACCTCATCAGTTTGTTTCGATGCAGAGATCAGATGATGATTCAGAGCTGCTGGATGTTTTCTGCTTCCTCTGTCCCACCTTCATCCCTCCTCTTCCTCCTGATCTCCCCCCGCTCCTCCCCAGACCCCCCTCTCTCCTCTCTGCCCTCCAACAGTCACTTGAAATGTTCCTCATTAGTGAAGACGAGTCGACAAAAGCACCTTTAGCAGGACGGACTACCTGCAGAGTGAACCCTCTGCTGCTGCTGTGTTATAGTGTGTGTGTGTGTGTGTGTGTGTGTGTGTGTGTGTGTGTGTGTGTGAGTGAGAGAGAGACGGTCGGCTGACTGCCCCCCCACTGTTCAGATGTTTTAAACATGAAGTCAGGAAGAGAGAAAACAGAAGAAAACTAAAGGAAACCAGGAAACATCTGGACTGACTGGACCACAGGCTGGTTAACTGACTGGTTACTGGTTGGTTAACTTGTCAGCTAGTGGTCAGTTACTGGTTGGTTGACTGGTTGATTACTGGTTGGTAGGCTAGTTACATACCCAGCCTTTCTTTCTCTGTGTTGTCCTAGCAACCAGTGTGAAATGTTCGTGACCAATCGTCTCTCAGGTCTTTCCGTCTCGCTGCTTTGGTTGGTTTGTTGTGAAGGATGAAACT
>NW_006800486.1:87938-92023 GCF_000485575.1 Poecilia formosa | reverse complement strand
CTGGTTACTGGTTGGTTAACTGGTTTGTTAACTAGTTGATTACTGGTTGGTTGACTGGCTGGTTACTGGTTGGTTAACTAGTTTATTATTGGTTGGTTAACTAGTTGGTTACTGATTGGTTAACTAGTTGATTACTGGTTGGTTGACTGGCTGGTTACTGGTTGGTTAACTAGTTGGTTACTGGTTGGTAGGCTAGTTAAATACCCGGCCTTTCTTTCTCTGTGTTGTCCTAGCAACCAGTGTGAAATGTTCCTGACCAATCGTCTCTCAGGTCTTTCCGTCTCGCTGCTTTGGTTGGTTTGTTGTGAAGGATGAAACTCAACATGACTGGATGAAAAACTGAAAGTTTTGCTCATTGGTTACATCAGCAGGAAGTGGACTGATCTTCTGGTTGAGTTGATAAGCTATTAGCAACAGTTAGCTTAGCACTGGTTGTTAGCTAAACTGACATGTAGGACTAGTTAACTGGTTTATTAGTTTATGGTTACTGGGTTTAGGATTTAATGTTGTGGATGTGTATGTTTAGATAACCAAGCAAAACTTTAATATTTAATTAAAATCACATAAAGGATGGATTTATCTCGTTCACTGGGCTGGTTTGACTGGTTTGTAACTGGGAACGAGGTGATTGGTTGGTGGGATAGTTTCAGTTTGCATGTTGGTTCAAAGTCTGGTTAGGAAAAGGAAGCTTTTGTTTATGAGCTATTGGAGGAGGGTTAATTACAGAAATGATCTGGAGTTAGCAGGCTGGTGGTTTGGTAGTTAGCAGGCTGGTGGTTTGGTAGTTAGCAGGTTGGTGGTTTGGTAGTTAGCAGGCTGGTGGTTTGGTAGTTAGCAGGCTGGTGGTTTGGTAGTTAGCAGGTTGGTGGTTTGGTAGTTAGCAGGCTGGTGGTTTGGTAGTTAGCAGGCTGGTGGTTTGGTAGTTAGCAGGTTGGTGGTTTGGTAGTTAGCAGGTTGGTGGTTTAGATCGGTCTAGCAGCGTTGGGGTCCGTCTGGTCCAAACTGGAAACCTCTACTGATGGATGTGTTTTCACCTGATCTGGTGTTTTTGTACTGATCAACATTTCTCCTTCACAGAGACGAAACATCATGTTTAGCTGGTGTTTGATCAACAACCAAGAGATTCAGCAGATCAGTCAGACAATGCAACATAAAAACTCCTCCAAATGTCTGCAGGAGATAAATGTGCAGCTAAACAGTGATAAAATATTAATATTAAGATCCTTAGAGGACGGTCAGTTTGTTACGGAAACCGTCTCTGATTGGTGAACAGGAACTTCACAGCCTCTCCTGTCTCAGTTTAACGACGGTGATCAGATAAAGACGGTGAGGAAGAAGTCAGAAATCTAAAGAAGTTTTATCAGAAAAGAAAATGAAGTAATAAAATACAAAACAAATCAATGCTGCATGAAACCTGTTTTTATCCAGGGAACATTAAGACCTGAACAGCGCTGACATAAGCAGCCTCCATCTCAGTCTAATGCCCAGAGGAAAGGTTCGGCAGGACCGTTTGGAGGCTCCCGGCCGCTTTGTGTCCGTACCTGGAAGCAGATGGGCGTCTGGATGTCGTCCACCCTGAACTGTTTCAGGAATCGTTCGTCCCGACTCCAGAACAGCCGGATGTCCGGGATGCTGTAGAGGATCATGGCCAGACGCTCCAGACCCAAACCGAACGCCCAGCCCAGTTTGTTCCCAGCACCCGCTGAAAACACACAAACACAGAAACTCAGGAGGCCTGAGGACGAAACCACTTCACCACTGTTCTTCTTCTGTGGTACCTTTAACCTCAACACTTTAACTTCTGAACCAGCTGATGTTCAGATTAGCTCCTTAAAACCAACACGTTTCCAAGCATCTTCTGCCTTCAGGCCAAAACCTCCAGCAGTTTAGTTTAGTTTTGCTTTGATGCTTTTTGAGTATCGAATTAGAAACGGCAAAACTTGACTTCAAGGAATTTCACTAAAAAGTTTTACAATTGTTTGAGGCGGTTCTGGACTTTCCCAAAAAATATTAGTCCACTAAAGCAGAGACGGAAACACATTAAGTAAATAAGTTCTGATGTAGCAAATGCTGAACCGGACCTATGGACCTGGACCCTGGCCCGGACCCTGACCCAGACTCCTCAGCGCTCCAGTCTGCAGGTTATAATCAACAACATGGCCGCCAGTCGGCGACTTCATATCATCTAAATGAAGCTCTTATTGCTGCGCCGTCCATCACGCTGCCTCAGGCAGAACAATATTCCAGCAGGGTTCTGATTTTTCCAGAACTAAAGCTCCTCAGCTGCACCGCGGGGGGTCAAAGCAGAGGGCGAACGCTCTGTGGAATAAAGGATTATGGGTAAATCCAAGGATTTCAGGCGAGTTCGGCCTGGGACCGAGATGAGAGGAAGACGGTTTGTCTCAGAGGGACGAAGACTAATCAAGACAAACCTGCTTCCTGCAGACCCGCCAGGAACTAAAACTGACAAAAAGCTGACAGAACGAAAAACTGACGGAGCCTTTCAAGGTTCTGATGTGAAGATTATCTAATTAAATCAGTTAGAAGCTTTTATTGGATCAAACGGAAACCGAACTGTTCAGCAGGAATAAAAGCCACTAAAGTGAGTGAAATATAAAAACTCCTGCTGAAACAGTAAGGCTGGCTGAACCTTACTGTTAGTGAGACGGACGGTAAGGACGGAATAATGGATCAATAACCAGATGGATCAATAACCAGATGGATCAATAACCAGATGGATCAGTTGATGGATGAGTCTAACTCAGTCTTGAACCTCCTTGACATTTTTGCAACCAGAATTGGTTGTTTCAATCTTTTCTGTAGTAAATAAAGAAATCCTGACCGTTTCATTCACTCATACACTCAGTCTGCGACTGTGAAGAGCCATGGTCATGTGGTGACAGAAAGGCAAAGTGTCATCAGGATAGAGAATAACAATCTGAGCAAAGTGACCGTGTAGACACTGAACAGAAGTGGTCTGGGAGCAGAGCCTTGGGGAACGCCGCCGGCAGATCTTAGTATTAATAAACACCATAAAGCCGTTCTGGAGCAGGATCTGACCCATTCCAGTTTAATGATAACAGACCAAAGAGTGCCCGCTGAAGGATGACCTGAGTAAATGCACACGGAGATTTTAACTGATTCATTCATTTATGAGAAAATAAATGTCCTAAACTGAATCCAGTGGAAAATTATCCAAATGAAGCCATTTTTATAGCAGACGAGGCGTTTCTTTACTCCTCAATAAACCATAAAACTTTTTTATTCACAATTTGAATTATTACATCAGAAATGGTTAATGGAAACAGCAAAAATAAGAATTAACTTCCTAAATTTCCCAGAAAAGTTTTTCCAATTGTTTGAGGTGATTTTCGGCTTTTCCGAAGAGTTGACGAGTTAAACGCGAGACGGAAACTAAGTAACTGAAGAAGTTCTGCCATAGCGAACGCTGCCATCTACTGGTGGGTCGGAGCCTTACCACAGGCTCCAAACTCAAATTTCAAAGTTTGTTTAAAGATCGCAGAAAAATTAATGTAACCATGACGACTGATGTGATTTTATGATAATAAAGCAGCTTTCTGGCAGGAGCGTCTGTTTCCTCTAAATGCTGAAGTTTTTAAATTTTTGACACTTTAAATTTGAACAGAAACTTCAGGAAGACGATCAAGTTTCTGTTTGATCAGCTGAGCAGAAATCTGCAGGAATAATGAGCTGGAGGAGGAGAGGGCGTAATGTGAGCCTCCAAATCTGTGTGTGTGTTCTGCTGATAGACACACACACAGAGGGAGCAGAATCACCTGAGTTGATTGGAAATGGTCCGTGCACATAAACACAAACTGACTTCCTGCTTCACATCCTGGCCTCGGAGTCGGACCAATCAGCAGTCGGGGAAAGCGGTTTGTATGCTAATGAGCCAGGGGTCAGGAGGTCACAGTTAGAAATCTTCCTTTCCTCCTCGTCTTCCTCCGTTGTTAAGCTCTCCTCCTGGTTCTGTTTGTCCTGATGAGTGTGTGGCGCCGTTACGGAGGATTGGCAGCCGTCACACACACCGCCATAACACACACACACACCGCCATAACACACAC
>NW_006800486.1:80633-86546 GCF_000485575.1 Poecilia formosa | reverse complement strand
AATGAACTGAACGATTACATGAATGTTTAGAAGTAAAATGATAAAGTTCAAACTGGTGAACTCCCAGTTTCATTCTGCAGCCCGACTCTTTCAGCCAATCAGGAAGAAGCACATTAAGAGGTTTCTGAATCTGGTGATGACATCATCGACTGCATCATGGCGCCATGAAACCAAACCAGGATTCTGCAGAACAAACTCAGATGAAAGCAACTTGTAAAACTTGGTGTGAGAAAAAAATTAAGAAATAAAGTCAGAAAAAATAAATCTGAACGGATTTTTCCAGTTTGTTCCCTCCAGCATCAAATCAACTCTTCCTCCAGTTAACTCGCCCTCCTCTTCCTCCTCATCATCTACTGTCTCTCTGCTCTTGGTTTATATTTTTCTTGCTGTTTTTCTCTTCCTGCTCCTTCCTCTTGTTTCTGCTCCTCTCCTCCATCAGTCTTCCTCCTGCCTCCTCTTCCTCGTGAACGTTTCCTCCATCGCTCCTCGTGTCTCCTTCCATTCAGCCGGCTCTTCGTCACGCCGCCCTCCTCTTCATCATGCAGGTAGCAGACTTCCTGACCTGTCACTTCATCCGTAACGGATCGGTTGTGATCCACTCCTCCTCCGTTCTTCTTCTTCTTCTGTCTTTGTTTTCCGCCGCTGGCTCCTGGAGCGGCGGATCGGCAGGAAGGCCATGAATCAGAGAAACGGAAGCTTCCTGCAGGAAGAAACCAGCTTCCTGTCTGAACTGGTTCTGCGGGACATCTGAACAGTAAACCAGAACAACCAGTTGGTCACTGGATTGAAGACAGAATCACACCAAGCCACCACCTGGTGCCTCTGGTAAGGCTCAGAGCCACCAGTGGATGCCCCGACCTTAAACGACTGAAATCTTTTCAGGAAGTTATTTCGTCATTTCCATCGTTTCCTGAAGCGACGCCTCAAAATGCAAATAAAACAATGTTGAAGAAACGCGTCCAGGCTCTACTGGGGTCAGGCTGTTGCTGATGCTTTCTTGGCAGACTTGGTGCAAAGCGTTGCACCTGACCATCTTCATCGTAGCGATGCGTTCACTGAACTCTGATTTTCTCCAAAGTGTAAATCCAGTTGGGTCCAGAGGAACAGGAAGTTCAGCCTCTTCATCATGCTGAACTTGAGCAGCGTGAAGAAAACATGTCGACACTAGAGGGCGGCGCCACTAACACCTTCCTGTTTCATCTCGTTTCTGAGTTACTGAATGCCTTTCAGAATAAAAGCTCCAACAGGAAGCTGGTCCATCCATCAGCGGCGGTTTCAGACAGCTGCTGTAGCGAAGCAGTTAGACGTTAACAGGAAAAGCCTCGGAGGCTCGCCGCCTTGCCTCGCCACGCCGCGCGCCGCTACACACTCATCCGTCACCGTTAGCAACAGCCAGCAGACTATTGGCAGCCTCAGCCGTTCGGCTGCACCATGATTTATAGATGGAGACTCAGCAGCTGCTCGCCGGGACGTAAACACGACCGCAGGGCAGCGCGGGGTCCAGCAGACACAAACAGGAAATGGATGTTTTCTACAGAAACATCAGAACGAAAATCATCGTCTGCTCAGCAAAGGTCACCTCTCTGTCTCCTTTAAGACGCATCATTGGTTTACAGAAAATACTCAGGAGACTCGTCACTTCAGTGGAATAAACTTAGAAATAAGACTTTAATGAGTTTTAAGTGTGAAACCAGAAACGTGTTGACGATTTCCCGACTGCAGCTGATTTTAGCTCAACGTTTATATTTGAATCTGTTCAGACTGAAGGAGTCGGTTAGCTTCTCTGAGCGAGGGACTGCTCCTACAGGTTAAAGGTCAAGCTCTTACATACTACTATAAAACCAGCAACATATCAGTGAGAAACCACAGAAAAAACCTGCATCAATAACCCAGAATATGCAATATATCTAAAAGGGATAAAAATATGAAATATTAGTTCTGTTGTTACTAAGACATTAACTGTCCACAGCTGGGTCACTGCTGCCAAGGTTCAGTTAAAGCTCAGAATGAACTGGAGCGGTTACAACTAACTAACTAACTAACTAACTTTGACCAGTCAGCACACAGCAGAATTCAATCCACTAATCCACTAATAGTGGAGCTAATTTTTAGCATAGCACTTTTGCTAACGCTTAGCGCACTTAGCTTTTTCTTTTGTAAAGCGCTAATTTACTTTATTTTTCTGTAAAGTTTCTCTTGAATAAAGTTTGAAGTTTTTATTATTAACTGTTAGGAAATCTTCAAGTAGCAAGTGTTTATATTCATGCTTTTATTTTGAAGGGGGTGAAGACGTAGCAGTTCTGTTTCCTGTCCTCTCCATTTTTTCCATCAGTAACTTCAGTTAAACCAAGAAACAAACAGGAACAAAATAAAACAGCGTGAGGAAAATGATATGAACATATAATAACAACCAAGGATGTGACATTACATTATAATGTAGATGTGTAATTACAAACTTGGCCCACTTGAGGGCGACGTACTATACTGTATCAACACGGTTGAAGCTAAGTGTGTTAGCATTAACTTCTGCTACATGCTATGTTGATACAGCGCCTTAACACTAGTGTAACTGATGTTTACTAGAGCCTTAAGCTAGAACAGTTAACATTTTAGCTAACAGTTAGCTGACGCTAACCATGGAAACCTGACGTCGACCTTTAAGACGACGAACAGCTGATGTCTCTAATCTGATCCCACATGATGAAGATTTGTCCACTGAATCGGGTCAAAGCCTGTTGGGAATCAGGGAATCTGAGCACAAATGTTTGTTTTCTACTTTATTAAAATACAAAATGTAACATAAATCAAGAAAACCTGATATCTTAAATTCCTACCAATCTCACCAGAAGCCATTAGCAGGTTTGAATCAACCAGAACCAGAGGATCCTGATTATCCCAGTATTTCCTGAACCGGCTGCTGAAGCTTTGAGGAATGAGATTCAGTTCAGAAACATTTGGTTTGACAACATGTCTGCGCTCAGAAACATGAACTGCCCCCGAGGAGCCGGCGCGCCGCTCCATCAGCGTCCAGTAATGAATATGGATCACCATGGAAACAATATACGGGCGCAGCAGCGCCTCCTATCAGCCTCCTGCATTAGTTATGAGGTCAGCATAAATTATGCAGCGTGATTAGTAGCCAGGCAACACTCGGGTTCACCCCGGCGCCTATAGATCAGAGTGCAGGGGAAATCCTTCACCAGCTGCTCGTGTTGTCAGATGCTTCATAACGGAGGTTCACAGTCGGGTTTGAAATGTGACGTTTTCTAAAGTAAATACAGTTCAGGTGTGATATTCAGGTAAAAACTGGATGTCAACATGAAGTCTGATTCACTTTAACATTTTACCGACATTTGTGAAGTTCTCCTATTGGAAAGAGGATGCACATCAGGATCAGACGTGTGGAAGTTTAGTTCTTATTTAAGAATCATTAGTGATGTTTGTGATGGTAGGAACGCAGATCCGTCACAACCAGGAGCTACTCTGATCAGAAAATAGGTCAGGATGTCAGTTTTACTCTCAGTTTCAAGAGTTTAGCATCCAGAGGTGAGTGAGTGTTCATCAGCGCAGACAGAGTGTCTGAATAGTGTGGTGTGAGATTAACTATTGTTGGCATTATTATGAAGTATGACTGGATAATCTAATGAAGAACTGAAACATTTTAAGGACAAATGGGTGAAACAGACCAATAACCAGTTTAATAAGTTTTATGTTGTACTGATTTGGAAAAGTGTTTTAGGTGCTTAACATTAATTCATAAAAATCATTTTATCTGACTTACTTTCTTCCTTTCAGCCTTTAAAACATTAAACTTTACATAAGTTTATATTTTTGTCTTTCTGATGACATTATTGTAAAAAACTGATGTTTTGATCGTAACTTTAGACTTTTTATCAAACATTTTTACTGTTTTTATTGTAAGTTTAGATTTCAGTATTTGTAATTTTTCTTGAGTAAAATGTTAAATTTGTTCTGTAGCTGAACCTAGTTTCTAATTTCATAATTTAAAGCTACAGAGCCAGTCAACTCTCCCATCTGATCACACTGGTATGAATATCAGATTAATCAGGTTAAGCTACAGTTTAGGTTATTTGTTAATAAATGTAAGTAAAAACTCACCGCCTGTGGCCGAGGCCTTACAGATTTTACAGGTTTTATCTTTTGGAAACACATGAATGATGATTTTACTCAGGTAAAGTGTAAATAAACTAAATGTTTAGTTTGACGCAGCAGCTGCTTGGAACAGTTTGGAGGAAGTGAATTTCTCCCGTCATCACTTCCTGTTCCTCCGTTTCCTCCAAAGCCGTTTTCTCCTGCCTGAGTGGGCGAACAAACACTTGACTCATGATTCCTGCTCCATGGTATCAGATTTTAACGCAGATCCCACTCTGATCACACGCTGATGAGTGTTCAGGTGGATGACGCACGCCTTCCTCCTCCTCCTGTTTCAGTGGCTTCGCTGCAGGTGAGCGCGCCGCAGCGCGCCGCAGCGATCAGCCATAATTACAGCCGGATTACCGGCAAAAGGCCGGGATTAGGCGAGGTGAGGCGCTGTCACTGCTTAGTGGCTTAACCAGTGTTTAGTGGAGGTTAAGACCCTCTGCTGCTAATCAACGGCCCCTGAACGCCTCCTGAGATTACGGGAGGACTAACGAGGCGGAGAGGTTTCACAGAGGAAAAGGCAGCGGCGGGTAAAACGAACCGGACTCAGATTTCACAGGACAAACATCTGATTATCTCACATTAAAATATTCTGAGAAGAATCTCACAGCAGTCCAGACAAAACAAGATGGCTGCCGAGCAAAACCAGCAGATAAGCAAAATAACAACACAAAGCTGCGAGAAACAATAAGAGATATTATCATGAGCTAAAAATGCTAACAAGACCATCACATTAAAGAACTGTGTTTTTGAATATCTGTTTTCTGTTTTGGTGAAATATAAGCTAATAAACTTTTAACTTGTTTTAACTATCAGCTGCTTTTGGTTTGAAATAGTTAAACTCAATAACGCTCTGCTTTTCAAAATAAAATTCATTTAGTTTGTTTCTCCTGTAAAGTTAAAATCAGCAGTTATAAAAACACTGGTATGATGTAAGCTAATTATAAGCAATGCTAATGCTAGCAGCTATGCTACACACACAGAGTAGCTTAACACGATGAAGCATCTTGGTTTTGGGGCCCAATGAAAATCTGCTCAGGGCCCCAAAAAGCCTTGGGCCGGCCCTGCTGAAGGCAAAACAAAGCTAACAACAACCATAACATTTTTAAAAATCATTCAATAAAAATCTGTAAAAAATGGAAACCATGACAGACAAAACATGAGCGGCCATCTTGTTGAATTTCTTTATGCCGTAGTAGAAAAAAGTGACTGAAAGGATGTTAACAAAAACAAATATTTCCAACTGTTCATAATTTGCTTCGACTGTTAGAGGATTAACAGAAACCTTTTTGCTCCAAAGAGTAAAAATCCTCAGAAACAGAAAAGATCAGATTCCCGTCCAGCTTCCAGACTGGAAACCATCCAGAAGAAACCAGTTTAACCCTGAGGAACGTTCTGGACCAATCAGACGCCTCAACAGCGCCACCTGCTTCCCTTCAGCTCTTCATCCCCGTTCTTCTTCCAGGACAGACTTTGACCTCCGTCTGACCTTCATTTGACCTTCATTTGACCTTCATTTGACCTTCATTTGACCCCTCCAGCTCAGAGTTTTGATTCAAACTTTGGACCAAAACGAGTCGCTGAGACGATTCTGCAGCCACCAGACGGAGGAAATCCGCTGAACGGAAACACACCTGGACACAAAGACTGCAGAGCCGATAACACACAGCGTGTGTGTCTCTGTGTTTGTCTGTGTGTGTGTCTGTGTGTGTCTCTGTGTGTGTGTCTCTGTGTGTGTGTCTCTGTGTGTGT
>NW_006800486.1:54909-64735 GCF_000485575.1 Poecilia formosa | reverse complement strand
GTGGGTTTGTGAATAAAATGATGAAAAGGATTAAAAGTTCAGTAAATTTATTATTGGAGGTTTTATTATTATTATTATGCTTATTTGGTATTTATATTAAAAGTGGTTCTTATGTCTAGTTTATAAATTTTCTTTGCCACTATTTATTTTATAATTTTGTATTTTATTTAGATGCCATGCTATTTTAAATATTTATTATTTATTCTTCTTGTTTTTGCCATGTTGGCTTTTATATATTTTATTTCTTAATGTTGCGTTATTTGTTAGGTTTTCTATTTTATTTTGTTTTTGTAAAATTTTTTGTTGTATTTTATTTCACTGAATTTTACTCATCTAACTGTTGTTTAATTTCTTTCTATATTTTTTTTATGTTTATATCATATTTAATTTATTTGTTGTATTTTGCCATGTTATGTTTTAAACATTTTACTTTATAATTAATTGTGTTTCCGTATTTTATTCTGCTTCAGTTTTTAATTCTTAGTATTTATTTTAATTTTTTTTCTTTCCTTAAGTTTTTCTAAAATTACCAAAAGCATCAAACTGTTGAGGTTTTTTTTACTCTAATCAGCATTTTATTTCTATTTTTATTGTTTTGCATCATATTTCTGTTATAATTGGCCTAATTAAAGTAAAACGTGAGTTTCCAGCTTCTTAATTGCTGCTGCTGTTCTGAACCAGTGGCATTGCCACCGTAACCCCCGGTTACGCCAGGGTAACCGGGGGTTACGGTGTGGTAACCGGGGGTTACGGTGTGGTAACCGGGGGTCGGGAATGCCTCGTTATCCTGCTGTTTGACCAGGAGCAACCTGGTCGCCATGGAGACGCAGAGAGAGACACGGGAAGCTCCTCTCAGTCCAAACAGATGGAGAGGAAGAGGAGGAGGAGGAAGAGCAGATTCTGAGGTTCTGAACCGGACAAGAAGGTTCTGGTCCAAAAGTAGAAACCAATTAGAACTGTTCATCTGGATCATCTACCCCACAGCATGATGCTGCCACCACCAGGCTTCATTATGTACCAAACGGGCTGAATAATAACAGAGAAGAAGATGGACGCAACAGGAAGTAAACTCTGGAAACGGGAAGTAAACTCCGGAAGCAGGAAGTAAACTTTGGAAACAGGAAGTAAACTCTGGAAGCAGGAAGTAAAACTCTGTAGACAGGAAATGTTCAGCAGAGCAGCGTGGAGCGGCCTTTGACTAGACGAGGTGGGGAACACTCAGAGCGACTCATCGTGTTTCTGGGTTCATGGAGTCTTCTTCTTCTACTGTTTGATATGACTTTGACTAGGCCAGTCCAGGGCCTCGGGTTGGCTTGTTTTTCGGAGGTCGGCTGGTTAAATGAACCTGTTTTAACGAAGCGGCTTCACTAACGGGGTCGGAGGCGTCAGGAGTTTGTCCTGTTGCTCCTCTGCTCTTCCCCGGTTCGTCAGCAGCTGTGCGGCTCTCAGCTACTGACTCAGCCTGACGGAGGAAGAGGAGCGCAGATGGAGACGATGAAGACAAACATGTCAGCCGTGGGACGCGCGTCACCGCGGGGAGGATGAAGGTGACATCACAGCATCATCTTCGTCATGCAGCGTCCAGCCAAACTGAGTCAACAGGATGAAACGGCCGACTCATCAGTCAGCAGCTGACCCGTTACCACGGCGACACGTCAGCTGCTCCAGCTACAGGACGATAACGTAACCGGTGACTTAGAGAGGAGGAGGATTACTAAAAACCTTCAAGACGACGCAGGAAACAACAGAACCTTAAAGGGACGGCTTCCCTTCAACAGCATCACCAGCAACGACTGCTGCCCAACAACCTGAGCAGGGTCAAAGGTCACCTCCATTCAGGAAAACGACTCAGAGAATCAGCTCTGGACTCTACAAACCTCAGCAGGTCAAAGGTCATGACCGGGCAATAGACACATGGAAACATGGCCGCGCCCACATGGTCGAACGTGGGAACATTTTTATAAACAGTTAAGAAAAAAATGAGCATCTAAAAGGCAGGAAGCAGCTGAAACGCTGCAGCAGGTCAGCCGGGCCAAAAGGTGGCGCTGTGACACCGACAGAACCAAGCAGGAAACAGAACAGCGCTGAACGACGCCATGTTGGTTATGCATGAGAGAGAACCGCGTTTAGGACAGAGAAGAAGATGATGTGATGATTCATGAAAACATGAAACGATTTTAAATTTATCCTCCAGAAACCAAATAAAAAATGTTCAAATGTTTTCAGATAAAATCTACGTTTGGCTGCAGTTCCTGTTAAATCCGTCATTAATTAACCTGTTCCAGGTATTACCTGCTGCGCTGTAGTTATTATTACATAGGAGTGTCTGAATATTTATGAATATTTAGTTATTATTGTTATTTATACAGTTTCATGTTTCTCCTTTTCTCTCTTTCTGCAGGCGTAGAAGCAGAAGAAGAGTCGGATCAGAACCGTTCTGTTGGGTCTGCTGACAGGATGTTTCTGATTTCTGTCAGATCTTCACAGCCAGAACCACCAGAACCACCAGCAGCAGAACCAGAACCAGCAGAACCAGGACCAGAACCACCAGCAGCAGAACCAGAACCAGCAGAACCAGGACCAGAACCAGCAGCAGCTCATGTTTTCCTGTGCTGGTCCCGGTCCGGGTCGCAGCAGGACAGATCTGCAGGTTGGCCTGAAGCAAACATGCAGGGAAACAGCAGAGATTTGTCCCGGAGTGACTCTGTCACCGTGTCGGTTCTGATCCAGATCCAGCAGCTTCCAGGAGGATGAAACTTTGCTCTGCAGCAGCAGAAGCAATAAAATCCGACTCAGCGTCTGAAATATGGATTTACAAGAAAAACCAGGCTGAGCAGCCTCTGCTTCAGTTCATGTATTTTTCTAATAAAGGCAGAAATGGAAGTGAAATAAATCCTTTTATCTGTTCTTATTGCTCTGCAGTCTGAGGCGCACGCTGCTCAGTGACTGACTGCGGTCAGAAGCGCTCACGTTCAGCAGCGACTCGGATCTATTTTTATCTGCAGAGTATTTTTAGCAGGTCTGAGTCTCTGCAGAGTCAGAACCAGAATCACTCGGCCTCCTTCACGCCAAACATGCATAAAACATGAAACCTTCATATCAGACGGTGTCTGGTTATCAGTGAAGAACGTCACATTTTCTGATTCATGTATTAAAAACCTCAGAGGAATGAAACAATGCGAAGGAAAAAGATAAAAATGGAGAAGATGCATCATCTCTGATCAGCTATATTTATTATTATATAAACTACAGATGAATCAAGTTCATGCTTTTTACCAAGATCCTGACCCAATCAGGCTGAACTTTAAATAATGTTTTGATTGTAGAAACAGAGAGAAATTATCCTGGAGAGGAAAAAATAACTAAACCAAACATCTACATCATTTAGCAGATAAACTGTCTGAACTGGCCACAAAGGAGATTTTTATGTTTCTGCGAAAATTATGACAGTTTTTGTACATTTTTAAATTCTGTAATATAAAACTGCCTCAGTGCTGCCCTCTTTGGGTAGAACCATGGTACTGCAGTTACATTTTCCTATTGGTGCCAACTGGGTTGACGTCAACATCACAACGCCCCCTGGTGGTGAGTCAGGAGATTCAAGGCAAGCGATGATAGATTACGTTACCAAAGAAGATGACGGTAGGCGCTTTAGTGAAGAAAAGTCGACAGATCTGTTGGTAAATTTGTTGCCAGATTTTATGGTAAATTGTTGCCAGATTTGTTGGTTAATTTGTTGCCAGATTTGTTGGTTCATTTGTTGCCAGATCTGTTGGTAAATTGTTGCCAGATTTGTTGGTTAATTTGTTGCCAGATTTGTTGGTTAATTTGTTGCCAGATTTGTTGGTTAATTTGTTGCCAGATTTGTTGGTTAATTTGTTGCCAGATCTGTTGGTAAATTTGTTTCTTGTCTCTTTCTTGAGCAGAAAGTCACTTTGGGGTTTGAAAAGCCGTTAAAACCTGCTAATTTGAAAACAGAGTTTTCTCTCCTCTCATCTCCACTTTTAGCCACGCTAAACGTAAAAAGTTAAATTTTCTATAAGTTTCGTGTGAAAGCTAGAAATCCCCCATGCGTAGTGAGCCGTGGCCCTCAGCATCACTCTTCCTCTGTGAGGGAAACCCCTGGTGACAGCAGACTGACTCATGGCTTCCTCCTCCTCTGATTGGCTCGGTGTCTGGGAGGATCCCCCCGTCTAACGTAGATCTGAGCGACCTTTGACCTCCCTCAGGTTTCACAGCATCATTATTCAGAGTCTCTATCAGCTGCTCTTCCTCCTCTTCCTCTCATCCACTGCTTGTTATGGAGGAAGCAGACCAGGCTGAGATGGATCGCTGCACAAACAAATGTTTGTTCTGCCCTCCGCAAACCCCAGAGACACACACACACACAGAGACACACATACACACATAGACACACACACACACACACACACACAGAAACGTCTCCCCACCGCCTGGTGTGTGAGCAGAGAGGAAGACAGAAGAGAGTTTTATTCTCTGGGTTTGGATCTGGAGTTCTGGGTCGGACGGATGGACGGGTTAATAAGGGTGTTAGGGTCAAAGGTCAAGAGCAGCAGGCGTTTCTTTACAAGCCAGAAACATAACAGAGGTCAAAGGTCGCCATCTTGGCTCCTCCTCCATCCTGAAGGTGGAGGAGGAAAAACGGAGGGGAAGAGGATTAATGGAGGAAGGATTCATTGGGGGGGGGGGGGCGCCACCTGAACCCAACAGTCCCAGAGGAACCAGAGAGCCTGTTAATGTCTGCAACACGACTTTAATCAGATTTCACCTCACACACACACACCTCATTGTCCCGTGCGTGTGTGTGTGTGTGTGTGTGTGTGTGTGTGTGTGTGTGTGTGTGTCTGGCGATGAAGTCCGGTCATTACTGCCAAGTCCCACATGCTGCCCAACGACACCAGAGGGAGAAACACACACACAGTTGACAATAAATCATATAAAAGTATTTTATATTAACACTAAATTATTTAGTTATATGTATAAATACTAAATTATATAATATGAAATTATGTTTTCTGTAACAACACCAAAAAAAGCCTCATTATTTTTTTTAATCTGTATATATTTTCCTTATATTACTTAACATGAGACACTTTATTTACTGTAAAGTTTTTTAAATCAGTTTTATAGAAAACTGATCAGTTTTTGATTCAAACCTTCAGACATTTTCCCTTCTGACGTTGGTTTTTCTCCGATTATATTTTGGGTTTAAGACGTGATATGGAAAACCTAGAGCATCCCTCCGTCTCCTAGCAACCAGCAGAGCAAAGTCTGTGTGTAATTTGGAGGTGTGTGCGCCAAGAAGCCCTGCTGCAAGATATTTCAGCTCTAAAGCTGCGTTTTCTTCAGAATGTTCAAGATTAACTTTGCTTCTCTAAATTTAAATTTATGGTCACATTAAAAATCATCACACCCAACGCTGCCAGTAGGGGGCGCCAGCTAGGCCTGTCGCGATAAACGATAAATCAATTAATTGCACGATAAATTAAACCTATCGACCTCATTTTAATTATCCTCTTTATCGTCTCTTCCTCCCTTTTTCTTTGTTGATGACACCGAATGAAAAAGGCTCAGCTCCGGTCTCTCCACTGACCCTCCCTTCCTCATTTCCTAATGTCCAGCTCACACACACGAGTTGTTGGCCGATTTTCAAAACCTGAGACACATTAGCCGACAGAAATCCTGGGTATAACGGTTCGATTGTGCCGTGTGGTTTCCAGCAACACAGCCATTATTTTGGACTTGTAGCCCAAAATAATGGGTACAAGTCCAGTTAACTAATTTTAATACCAGGCATTAATCAATGCTTTACTAGAACCTGTGATGCATGTGGCTAGAGTCAGCAAAGTCCTGACTGAATGAAAATCATTATAACCCATTTATGTCACGTTAACAAGAACAGCTGAAAACTTACCGGGTTTATCAGCTGCGGTAGCAATTTGGCTCCAACTCCTCTCCTTGTCATTTCTATGTTCTTTGCACTAAATGTTGGATAAATATTAATGTTGTTTCCACATATCATCTCCGATGTTGGGATTCCCCTCCGTAATTTCCCCTCAGAAAGCAGGAGGAGAATCCGGCTTTCTGATTGGCTACCTGTCACATTCAGCGTTAAGCTCCCGGTCGGGGAAAAACCCTGATTTAGATCGGAGCGGCCACGACGACCTACATCACACTGCAGGATGATCGGTTACGAAATCAGCAGCGACAATCTTGGATCGGCCAACGATCTAAGATTGTTATGAGGGGAAAATATGGGGCAGAACATCGAGTAGTGTGAACTATGAACATCAGGTGGTCGGATGTGCCCATTAAATCTAGTGATACTGAAGGGCAGTACAGTATACAGACTTCATAATCTGCACTAGTATTTATTTCCACTTTGGCTTCATGTTGTTTAGTTTTTATTTAAGTACGTTTTTTGATAATGGAGACTGAGAATCCATTTTATTTTTGGTTGTTTTGTTTATTTAGTTTATCAGTTCCAGTGTTTTGTGTTCTTTAGAAAATAAAGCGCATCTATGGCAGGAAATCACTGCATTATTAGTCATTTCCATTAAATCAGAGTCAAAAGGTCTTGAAACAATATTATCGTTTATCACAATAATTTTTTTGACAATTAATCACTCAGCAAAACTTTTTATCATGACAGGCCTAGCGCCAGCTGCTCTGGCAGTGAACTGGTTTCCATCAACTGGTGATTAACTGGTAATGACAGGAACACACAGGAAGCTGACTGGTTATGGAGGAAAATCTCTTCTTAATCACCATCAGGAGTTGAGTTTTAGTTTATATTAAATTATTTTTATCCATTAGCACATTAACCTCTGACACATCCCATAATACTCAGCCAACTTTCACCACCTTCATCACGCTCCTCCTCCTCTCATTAACTCCCTCCTCTCCCTCATCGGGACGAGCCTCCGGCAAAACATATGGCCGTCACGCTTCCCACCATTAAATAAAACACACACACACACACACACACACACACACACCAGCCAACACCAACTGGTGCCCCTGTTTCCGCCTCCTTGTGGAGATCAGGTCCTGCCACCCATCTAAGCCTCCTCTTCATCGTCCCATTAATATCTCCTCACCCCCTCCTCCTCTTCATCACTCCCTCCTCTTCATCACATTAACTTCCCCTCGTCTTTGCCACTTCTGCCTTATTGTCTCCTCTGTGCTGCAGAAAAGAAGTGTGTGTGTGTGTGTGTGTGTGTGTAGGGTGGATGGAGGAGGGGTGATGCTGGTTGGGGATGGGGTTGGTGTGGGATGGGGGGGTGAATGAGTGGTTTCCAAGGCAACGAGCCACATTGCCGCAGTGGATACGTATGGGAGGTGGAGAGGGTGAGGAGTGTTGAAAGAGTGAAAATGAGAACAGAGATGTGTGTGTGTGTGTGTGTGTGTGTGTGTGTGTGCGTGTGTGTGTGTGTGTGTGTAAACTGTCAGCAGAGTGACTTTAACTGGATGTAAGGGTTTTCCAGGCAGATTGTGAATGAGGACTCGGATGATCGGAGTGTCCAGCCGATACACACGTCAGATGTAAACCTTAAAGCCGCGATGATGAAACCGCAGGAAAAACACAAATGCTTTACAAAAACACTTAACACAGAAACAGTTCAAGGATAAAAACAACAGCTCAGTGAAAGAGGCTGCTCATCTTCAGTGGTACGCTCTGCTAATGCGCTAATAGTGGAGCTAATCTTTCATTCAACGTTTTAGCAGCTTTGCTAACTTTGAAAACATTTAGCGCCCTTTGGCCGAGGATGAGGCGCTGCACCAAGCTAAGTGGAATTGTGAGAGATTAAGAAATTTGTTACGAGAAATCCTGCTAATCCTCCTACAGTGTAGCTAATTTTGTAGGTTAGCGCTTTAGCAACTTTGCTAACTTAAAAACACTTAGAGCCTCAACCTTAGCTAAAGTATGCTGTCTCCAGCTAAGTGGAATTGTGGAAAATAAAGAAATTTGTCACGAGAAATTAATTTTTCTGGCTACTTGGTATTTTTCTAAACTTTTAGTTGAATAAAGTTTGACATTTTTCCACTAACTCCATGTTGGTGTTCAGCTTTAGCGCTAGCATAGCTAATGCTTATAGTCAGTGCTTTAGGATTAGTGCAGCTAATTGTTTAGCTAGTGCTTCCCACCATTGCTTTGAATTTAATTATTTATTACAAAGAAAGTGCAAATAAATAATATTTTTCACTATGCCGGCGCTAGCCAGAATGCTATCAGGTTAAGTCTGATCATCTCAGTAATCTGATGGCCAGTTCAAAGGTCACGCCTCAGAGCTGTAATATCTTCATAAAGTGTTTCTATGATGCATGTTCTGGTTGCACAGACAGGAGAAAGTTTAAACTGGAAGAGAAAACAAACATCTGGGTGAGAAAGGAGCCTGACAGTCACTACTCAGGGAAAATCGATGTTTCCAAAGCAGCTGAGTGATGATGTCACAGAGACCGCTGCAGAGAAACGGGTCAGAGAGGAACTGGAGTCGGGACTCGGGTCGGGACTCGGGTCGGGACTCGGAGCGGGACTCGGTGTTAGCTGCAACTTGTGTTCATGAACACTGAGCATACAGCTGCCTCGGCCTGATGGAGATCAACAGAACCTATTCTGGTTCAGACCCGGCGACTTGTCAAACCCAGAAATTTAAAAGTTTTTATCTTAAACATTTGTTAATTTTTGGTGGTGATTTGCTTTTGTTTCCATCCACAACGGCCCTAAAACGTTGTTGGACGCACTAATCAGTTTGTTCCATTAGAGTTCATTTTGTTCGATCAGTTCCAGTTTCATGCATTATTTTTCTTGTGAGCGCCGTTTTAAAACAGGAAAGCTCTGCCAGACGTCGGTCCGGTTCATGTCATTCAGTCCAAACTCCTCGGCTGTTTATCTCACACTGAAACTCCTGTCTCATTTAATCTGCTCCCTGTTTCTGGGTTTGAACTCGACGTGAACGTCTTAAAGAGGCGGACCCGGTCCGCTCCGAGCGGTTCCGTTCTCATTAGAACCCAGAGCATGCTGCTGGCTGCACAGCGGCCATCAGCGGGCCGACAGCCCGCCTCCACACGTCGACGTGTCAGTGGAAACAGAGCGGCGGTTTGATCCGGCCGCTCTGCGTCTTTAAGAATGTTTTATTGATTAGAACAAGCAGCGCCGAGCGGAGCGGCTTTGTTCAAGGGCGAAGCAGCAAGTTTAGCACTTAGCCGCCTGACAGCGAGAGAGCAGGCGGAGGAAGAGACGGACCGGATACACCTGGAGAGACGGCAGCGAGCAGGGCGGGAGGGTCAGACAGGTAACGGGTCCAGGGAGGGACACCTGGGGGACAGGTGGACGTCCTGAAGGAATGTCCAACTGAGCAAAATAATTTTAAATAGGCACAAAGTGTGATTGTGATTAAAAGACCATATTTTCAATAGAAACTCTGAGTTTTCTGGAAGCAGCCTAATAAAAATATGATCCAGCTTTAGAGAAACAGCCTGGCAAACCAACCATTTATCAGTTTGACACAACCACCATATTTTACAGTGCAGACTCCATCCACCAATCAGGTTCTGTCCGTAGCGGAGAGCCACAGGGCTCTGGTCTGGTCCCAGTTACCGTTTTATTACTGAACGTCATCCAAACATCTTGAGTGAAAATGAAGATTTTTATGCTGATGACATTGAATAATAACCGAATGACCGGATCAGGAAACGGGTCAGTTCATCCAGCTGAAGTTCACCACCAGCTGGATGGTGACCCTAACGATGGCCTTAGTGACCCCAACGATGGCCTTAGTGACCCTAACGATGGCCTTAGTGA